>NC_133336.1:192677936-192837936 GCF_042186555.1 Aquarana catesbeiana
ATCAAGCCAAAAACCTTTTTATTTGTACCTTTGAATAGAGTTAGGGAAGGGTTAAAATTGCTATCTGCTTATTGTGTGCTGCCTGTGTCCTGGTAGGGAGATTTCGTCTCACTTTTTGTCCCGAGGACGTAACATGAAAGGGGAAGGGGATACCCTTCTTAGAGAATTAACACTTAAAGTGTCCCCATTAGAAGATTATTTCCACCTCTTGTTCTGGTGATAGCAATACCTGGACAAGTAAAGAGGGCGCATCTACCTGAGAGGGGGGAAAGGGGGAGGGGGGTATAGACAGAAATAGAAACTATGAAGGGTGGGTAAGTAGCATTGGGACCCTTGATTATCCTATTTGTATCTTTCCAATAATAATACAATGATGTGGAAGCTTCTGCACACCAGAAGATCTGCACTGTTTCCTTGGTATGTAATGCAGCCAAATGGATCTGAGATTGGAGCTCCACATTACCAATTATCAGTCCGGACACAAATGTATTCCACTGTAAGATCCAATAGAAGATTCTATCAAAGAGCCACCGCGTTTCGGGGGCTAGAGCTCCCTTCATCAGGACTTAGGAACTATCTATCTATTCCATATCTATTCCATGTCTATCTATCTATCTATCTATCTATCTATCTATCTATCTATCTATCTATCTATCTATCTATCTATCTATCTATCTATCTATCTATCTATCTATCTATCTATCCTTTTACATGCTCTGTTTGTTTACAATTATATTTATAATGTCTTTTTTTCTTTCTTTCCTTCTCTCTCTCTCTCTCTCTCTCTCTCGTTTTCTTTCTTTCCATTTACATGCATCTGTTTATTTATATTATGTATTTCTCTTTCTTTCTTTCTTTCTTTTCTTTCTTTCTTTCTTTCTTTCTTTCTTTCTTTCTTTCTTTCTTTCTTTCTTCTCTTTCTCTCTTTCTTTCTTTCTTTCTTTCTTTCTTTCTTTCTTTCTTTCTTTTCTTTCTTTCTTTCTTTCTTTCTTTCTTTCTTTCTTTCTTTCTCGTGCTCTGTTTATTTACAATTATATGTATAGATGTGTATTTATTATCTTTCCTTCTTTCTTTTATTTTTTTTCTTTCTTGCTCTCTTGATCTATTGTATCTATCACCTTCTCTGTTACACCTATCACTACGTTTATTTTATTTTTAATTTTCTTTCTTTCTTTCTTTCTTTCTTTCTTTCTTTCTTTCTTTCTTTCTTTCTTTCTTTCTTTCTTTCTTTCTTTCTTTCTTTCTTTCTTTCTTTCTTTCTTCTTTTCTATACATTTACATGTTCTGTTTATTTACAATTATATTTATGTGTATTTTTTCTTTGTTTTTTATCTATGTATCAATTTACATGCATCTGTTTATTTATAATGTGTGTTTTCTTTCTTTCTTTCTTTCTTTCTTTCCTTTCTTTCTTTCTTTCTTTCTTTCTTTCTTTCTTTCTTTCTTTCTTTCTTTCTTTCTTTCTTTCTTTTCTTTCTTTCTTTCTTTCTTTCTTTCTTTCTTTCTTTCTTTCTTTCTTTCTTTCTTTCTTTTTCTCTCTCTATCTCTTGTGTCTATCATCTTCTCTGTTACACCTATCACTATGTTTATATTGTTTATTTTCTAATTTTGTATTCTTTCTATTTATTTAGAAGTTATCTTTATCATGTGTATTTTTTTAATCTTTCTCTCTCTTTCTCTCATTTCTCCATCCATCCTCCACCTTCCACTATCACAGCTCCTCGCTCTCTCGGACGGAGGCAGCTCCCTGCCTGATCTGTAGAACTTTGTCTCTCCCCTTCCTCCGCTCACTCCCAAACTTTTCCCCCTTTGCCCGGTCAGTTGACGGTAAGGTCGACTTACAGTTCGGTGACGTTCTCCACGTTGTGGAAGAGGGAGACGTTGGTGACGGTGTTGGGCTCCAGGCACTGGATCCAGGTGGAGTAACACCTGCAGTATTCGGGGCAGGAAGTGCGGTGGCAGCGGTGACCAGAAAGGTGAGGCTGGCCAGCACCCAGTAGGTGGGACGCAGGCTGTCCATGGTGGTCCCGAGTCCCATGGTCCTAGGTGGGTCAGTGTGTGGGGAGGCTCATGGTTCAGAGCTCAGGTCCTCTAGCTCAGGTCCTCCAGTTCAGGTCCTCCACCAAGCAAGTGATGCTGACGCTCTCCTCCTTCCTTCTGAGCTCTGGAGGCATCTGTCCCAACGTACAGACAAGTGGATGGGAGGGGCCGGGAAGACGGACTCCGGCACAGTGCTGCTGCTGGCCTCTTCATAAATACTTAACGACCCCCACCGATCCCATCCATCCCTATGTTTGTGTGTGTATGTGTGCCCCCTCCCGGACATCCTCATCATTCAGCATCCCCCATGGAGGACCCCAGAGAGGAGGATCTTCACAAAGATGAGAAGCCTCATAGACCGAACGATGAAAGTCGGAGACACAATGAGCGATGATGATGTGACCGATTTCAAACAATGACGAAGAAAGAAACTCCGCAGTGAAAAACTCTCCATCTATGCAATGAAATTCAAGGCTAGTCACACATTATACAATCTGATTGTACCATGTACGCTATACAATCTGATTGTACAATGTACACTGTACAATCTGATTGTACAATGTACACTATACAATCTGATTGTGCAATCTCCTTTAAGGCTGGCCATACACTATAAAATCTGATTGTACAATCTCCTTTCAGACCGGTCATACATTATACAATCTGAATGTACTATCTCCTTTAAGGCCGATCACACATTATGCAATCTGATTGTACAATCTCCTTTAAGGCCAGCCATACACTATACAATCTGATTGTATAATCCCCTTTAAGGCTGGACATACACTATACAATCCAATTGTACAATCTCCTTTAAGGCCGGCCACACACTATACGGTCTGATTGCATAATGTGTGATTGGCCTTGAAGGAGATTGTACAATCAGACTGCATAGTTTGTGGCCGGCCCTAAAGGAGACTGTACAATTGGATTGTATAGTGTATGTCCAGCCTTAAAGGGGATTGTACAATCAGATTGTATAGTGTATGGCTGGCCTTAAAGGAGATTGTACAATCAGATTGCATAAAGTGTGATCGGCCTTGAAGGAGATTATACAATCTCCTTTAAGGCCAGCCATACACTATACAATTTGATTGTACAATTACCTTTAAGGCTGGACATACACTATGCAATCTGATTGTGCAATCTCCTTTCAGACTGGTCATACACTATACAATATGATTGTACAATCTCCTTTAGGGCTGGATATACACTATACAATCTCCTTTAAGGCTGGCCATACACCATACAATCTGATTATACAAACTCCTTTAAGACCCACCATACACTATACAATCTGATTGTACAATCTCCATTAGGGCTGGACATACACTATACAATCAGATTGTACAATGTCCTTTAAGGTCAACCACAGCATATACGATCTGAGTTTACAATCTCTTTGCAGACCGGTCATACATTATACAATGTGATTGTACAATCTCCTTTAAGGCCGACCATACACTAAACAAATATTTTTTTTCAGATTGGTTATACCTATACAATCTGATTGTACAATCTGCTTTATGGCTGCCATATACTATGCAATTTGATGCTACCTCTTCCTTCAAGACTGACAACACATCTTACAATCTGATTGTACAATCTCCTTTAAGGCCGGACATATATTATACAATCTGATTGTACAATCTGCTTTAGGGCTGACACCACACTATGCAGTCTGATGGTACATGGTGTTCCAACTCATCCTGTTGTTGCTCTGTAGGGTTGAGGTCAGAGCTCTGTGCACGATATTCCAGTTCCTCCACACCAAACTCATCAAACCACATCTTCATGGAGCTGGCCACCATTTGTAAAGTAAGAAACCGATGTTGGATGAGAAGACCTGGCTCACAATTGGTGTTCCAATTCATCCCAAAAGGGTTCAGTAGGGTTGTGATCAGGGCTGTGTGTAGGACACCCAAATTCCTCCACAACAAACTGGTCCAACCATGTCTTTATGGAGCTGGCCTCCATTTATGAGGTTAGGTACTGATGTTGGATGAGAAGACTTGTCTCACAATGTATATTCCAATTCATCCCAAAATTGTTGAGTAGGGCTGAGGTCAGGGTTCTGTGTAGGACGCTCAAGTACCTCCACACCAAACTGGTTCAACCATTTCTTTATGGAGCTGGCCACCATTTATGAGGTTAGGTACTGATGTTGGATGAGAAGACCTGTCCCACAATTGGTGTTCCAATTCATCCAAAAGTTGTTGAGTAGAGTTGAGGTCAGGGCTCTGTGTAGACCACCCTATTTCCTATTTCCTTATGAGGTCAGACACCGATGTCGGATAAGAAGACTTGGCACACAGTTGGTGTTTCATCTCATCCTGCTGTTGCTCTGTATGGTTGAGGTCAGATCTTCATGGAGCTTGCCACCATTTGTAAAGTCAGGAACCGATGTTGGTGAGAAGGCCTGGCTCACAATCGGTGTTCCAACTCATCCCAAAGGTGTTCAGTAGGGTTGAGGTCAGGGCTTTGTGTAGGCCACCCAAATTCCTCCACACCAAACTGATCCATCCATGTCATGACCCCCTGTACAATGCCCACATGACCTCCCATCTTCTGCCCCACTGACATTTTTTACTGCACCCCCACATCAGAAAGGCTAAATCTGGTGAAGACCCTTTTCTGTTCTAGTATGACTGTGCCTCTATGTACAAAGCTACAAAGCCAGCTCAATAAAGACATGGTTTGATGAGTTCAGTGTGGAGGAACTTTGGTGGCCTACACACAATCCCACTGATCACCCTTGGGATGAATTAGAACACCAATTGCAAGCTAGGGCTTCTCATTCAACATCAGTTCCTAAATTCACAAATGGTGGCCCAGCTCCATAAAGACATGGATGGACCAGTTTGGTGTGGAGGAACTTGGGTGGCCTACACAAAGCCTGCCCCACAAACTGCTGACCCTATCCTCTGCCCTTCTGGCCCCCTGTATGCTGCCCTACAAACTGCTGACCCTATCCTCTGCTTTGCTGACACCCTGTACACTGCCCTACAGAGGATAGGGTCAGCAGTTTGTAGGGCAGCGTACAGGGGGCCAGCAGGGCAGAGGATAGGGTCAGCAGTTTGTGGGGCAGGCTTTGTGTAGGCCACTCAAGTTCCTCCACACCAAACTGGTCTATCCATATCTTTATGGACCTGGGCCACCATTTGTAATATCAGGAACTGATTTTGAATGAGAACCCCTAGCTTGCAATTGGTGTTCCAATTCATCCCAAGGGTGATCAGTATGGTTGTGTGTAGGCCACGCAAGTTCCTCCACACTGAACTTATCAAACCATGTCTTTATTGAACTGGCTTTGTAGCTTTGTATATAGAGGCACAGTCATACTGGAACAGAAAAGGGTCTTCACCAGATCTAGCCTTTCTGATGTGGGGGTGCAGTAAAAAATGTCAGGGGGGCAGAAGATGGGAGGTCAGTAGGCCATTGCACAGGGGGTCAGTATGACAGAGTATAGGGTCAGCAGTTTGTAGGGCAGTGTACAGAGGGTCAGCAAAGCAGAGGATAGGGTCAGCAGTTTGTAGGGCAGCGTACAGGGGCCACCAGGGCAGAGGATAGGGTCAGCAGTTTGTGGGGCAGTGCACAGGGGGCCAGCAGGACTGCAGATAGGGTTAGCAGTTTGTAGGGCAGCGTACAGGGGGCGGAAAAGTTGCTCAGCAGCCAGGTAAAGCATCCTGAGTGGAGGGGGGTGGTTAAGGGGCTTTGGCGGGGTGCAGTCCACCCCAACATTACCCTAGATCCGGCCATGTTCACCAAACTGTTACCACGTGATTGGACGTGCACAACTCTAATGCGCATACACACGACCGGACTTTACGGCATACTTTGCCCGGCGGACTTTTCGACGGACATTACGACGGACTTTCCGAATGAACGGACTTGCCTTCACACGATCAACCAAAGTCCGACGGATTCGTACGTGATGACGTACCACCGGACTAAAACAAGGAAGTTCATAGCCAGTAGCCAATAGCTGCCCTAGCGTTGGTTTTTGTCCATCGGACTAGCATACAGACGAGTGGACTTTTCGACCGGACTCGAGTCCGTCGGATAGATGTGAAACATGTTTCAAATCTAAGTCCGTCAAACTTTTGAGAAAACAAAGTCCGCTGGAGCACACACACGATCGAATTGTCCGACGAAATCCGGTACGCCGGACCAAGTATGCCGTAAAGTCCGATCGTGTGTAGGGATGAGCTTCGAGTTCGAGTCGAACTCATGTTCGACTCGAACATCGGCTGTTCGCAAGTTCGCCGAACAGCGAACAATTTGGGGTGTTCGCGGCAAATTCGAATGCCACGGAACACCCTTTAAAAGTCTAGGGGAGAAATCAAAGGTGCTTATTTTAAAGGCTTAAATGCAAGTTATTGTCATAAAAAGTGTTTGGGGACCCGGGTCCTGCCCCAGGGGACATGGATCAATGCAAAAAAAAGTTTTAAAAACAGCCGTTTTTTTCAGGAGCAGTGATTTTAATAATGCTTAAAGTCAAACAATAAAAGTGTAATATCCCTTTAAATTTCGTAGCTGGGGGGTGTCTATAGTATGCCTGTAAAGGGATAGAAGACGCCGCGGAGAAGATGCTGGACGAGAACACAGAAGGAAGAACCAGAAGAGCCAGAAGAACCAGAAGAAGAAGAAGAAGATGAAGGAAGATAGAAGAAAGAAGAAGCATTTAAATAGAGGAATTGTCAAAAACCGTCTCTTGTCATTTTTAACATTTTTGACAGTTTTTTAGTTAAATGGTAGGTACCCCCTTACCATTTCACACGGGGGGGGGCGGGATCTGGGGGTCCCCTTGTTAAAGGGGGCTTCCAGATTCCGATAAGCCCCCCGCCCGCAGACCCCCACAACCACCGGCCAGGGTTGTGGGGATGAGGCCCTTGTCCTCCTCATCAACATGGGGACAAGGTGTTTTGGGGGGCTACCTCAAAGCACCCTCCCAATGTTGAGGGCATGTGGCCTGGTATGGTTCAGGAGGGGGGGCGCTCTCTCGTCCCCCCTCTTTTCCTGCGGCCTGCCAGGTTGCGTGCTCAGATAAGGGTCTGGTATGGATTTTTGGGGGGACCACACGCCGTTTTTTTTTTTTTAATTTTGGGGCGGGGTTCCCCTTAAAATCCATACCAGACCTGAAGGGTCTGGTATGGAATTTAGGGGGATCCCCACGTCATTTTTTTTTTTAAATTTTGGCCGGGGTTCCCCTTAATACCCATACCAGACCTGAAGGGCCTGGTATGGAATTTAGGGGGACCCCCACGTCATTTTTTTTTTCAATTTTGGTTCGGGGTTCCCCTGTGGGGAATTTCCATGCCGTTTTTATCAATGAACTTTTATGTGTATTGTCGGACCGGCAATGCAATAGCCGTGAGTAGTTTTAAATGACTTTTTTTCTTTGAAATGTCATTTTGCTGTCAGACTGTTCTAAACACGGGAAACATGCGCCCCTTTACAGGCATACTATAGACACCCCCCAGCTATAAAATTTAAAGGGATATTACACTTTTGGTGTTTGACTTTAAGCATTATTAAAATCACTGCTCCTGAAAAAAACAGCCGTTTTTAAAACTTTTATTTGCATTGATCCATGTCCCCTGGGGCAGGACCCGGGTCCCCAAACACTTTTTATGACAATAACTTGCATATAAGCCTTTAAAATGAGCACTTTTAATTATTCATGTTCGTGTCCCATAGACTTTAACGGTGTTCGCGTGTTCGAACGAACTTTTTTCCTGTTCGCATGTTCTGGTGCGAACCGAACAGCGGGGTGTTCGGCTCATCCCTAATCGTGTGTACGCGGCATTAGATGTCTGTGTATGCTGTAGTAATAACAGTACCTTTCACTGGAGACATCTGAACTCATTTATTGGTGGGTCCTCATACTTCTAGCCATATGGCTGATGTGATGGTCAGGTGTCTACAAACCTTTGGCTTACCCAAAATTAGATTGCACTAAAGTATGGTAGTGTAGTGTATGTTAAGGTGACCAGATTTTTAAAATGAAATCCGGGGACATATATTTTTTTTTGGCAAATAGTAAACTATTTTATAAGCATATTTTCCTCAAATGATATATGCAGTGTATGTGGTATGTGTTTATGTAATAATTGTATGATATATACGTTATTTCTGGAAATCATTTCATACGAGCCCATAGCATTATTATACCAGCACAGCCGCATAACGTCATTATTTTATTGTTCATAAAAGGGAAAACCACGCATTTTAAAGCACATTTGAAGAGTGTATCATACTCACCAGTGCTCATCAGGGGAGGTTTATCAGTGCCCATCAGCGCAGCCTCATTAGTGCCCATCAGTACAGCCTCACCAGTGCCAATCAATGCAGCCTCACCAGTGCCCAACAATGCAGCCTGATCAGTGCCCATCAATGCAACCTCACCAGTGTCCATCAATGCAGCCTCACCAGTGCCATCCAATGCAGCCTCACCAGTGCCCGTCCAATGCAGCCTCACCAGTGGCCATCAATGCAGCCTCACCAGTGCTCATTAATGCAGCCTTACCAGTGCCCATCAGTTCAGCTTCACCAGTGTCCATCAATGCAGCTTGACCAGTGCCCATCAATGCACCCTCACCAGTGCCCATCAGCTCAGCCTCACCAGTGACCATCAATGCAGCCTCATCAGTGCCCATCAGCACAGCCTCACCAGTGCCAATCAGCTCAGCTTCACCAGTGCCCATCAGTGCAGCCTCATCATTGCCCATCAGTGCCACCTCAGCAGTGCCCATCAGTGCAGCCTCACCAGTGTCCATCAATGCAGCCTGATCAGTGTCCATCAATGCAGCCTGTTTAGTGCCCATCAATGCAATCTGGGGACAGACAGGCTCCAGGGACAGTATCCTCAATCCAGGGACTGTCCCCAGAAACCGGAGACGTCTGGTCACCCTAGTGTATGTGGCCTTATAATGTTCAGGTTGAATTGTTCAGAAATCTCAGTGTATGTACAAATTCAATATAGTCTGATCCAGTCATAAAAAAAACAATGAGAATTGAAAGAGCAATCAGTGTTGGACCTGGAAAACTTCCTTATATACCTAAGAAGATTCTAAGGTTTTGCCCCCTGCTGATGATGGCTTGCATGTGGATTTTGTGAACATAAGTGGAATTTTGAACTAAAGTGGAGAGTTAATAACCAGGAGTTGTGCTTTTGACTGCTTCTGCTTGGGAGTGGTTAATTGTTGTATAAAAGTGTCTATACAAACTCCCCTAGGAGCTTGCTCCCTGCTGATGGTGGCGTGCATGTGGATTTTGTGAACATAAGTGCAATTTTGAACTAAAGTGAAGAGTTATTAACCAGGAGTTGAAAACAGGAGTTACGAGAGGAGTCTTCTAACCAGTAAGTAACATCTTAAACTTCCTTTAAGTAATTGTATTGTAACTGGGAAATGAGTACTAGCAGGGTTGAAGGTTTTGCTCAGTGCACAGTGTGCCACATGTATGCAAAATTAGTGCAACAGCTCCAGGATGGATGCCGCTGTGACAGATGTGAGCAGGTTGCCCTTCTGGAAGCTCACATTAAAGATCTGGAGGAGCAAGTTGCAACACTGGGCAGAAAAGACAACCTTGAAAGGGGTCCTCTGCTCGCTCAGTAGGGTTGATGTGGAGGGTGGAGGGGCAAGTCAGGATTATCAGATAGGAAGATGGGTTAATGTAGTTAGAGGTAGTGGAAGGGGCTCACAAAAAAGGAAGGCCAGTCCTGTATTTGTGCATTAAAACAAATTTGCCAAGTTGGGTGAAGATGTGGAGGTGGCAAACACAGGGGTGGAAGCCCTAGATGTCACTGCTACCCCTAACAGCCGGGAGAGCAGCCCATCTAGTAGAGGTGGTGAGGGGAGTGCAGGTAGGCCTAGACAGTTGGTGGTAATAGGGGATTCTATAATCAGAAGGACCGATAGAATAATTTGTCGCCAGGATCGCCTCAACCGAATGGTTTGCTGTCTCCCTGGTGCTAGGTTTCGGCATGTGGTGGACCGGGTGGATAAATTACTGGGAGGGGCTGGGCATGACCCTGCTGTCTTGGTCCACGCTGGAACCAATGACAGTATACATGGAAGGTGGAGGCTCCTTAAGAATCAATTTAAAGAATTAGGCTGCAAGTTGAAGGGAAGGACCTCCAAGGTGATATTCTATGAAATATTGCCTGTGCCATGCGCAACACAGGAAAGGCAGGGGGTGATTAGAGAGCTGAATGCATGGCTAAAGACCTGGTGTAGGGAGGAGGGATTTGGGTTTCTAGAGCATTGGGCTGACTTTTCATTGGGGTGCAACCAATATGCTTAAGACGGTTTGCACTTGAATGGAAGGGGGTCTGCTGTGCTGGGGGAGAGGTTTATGGGAAGGCTGGAGGAGTATTTAAACTAGGATTGAGGGGGGAGGGTGAACTAGAATTACATCGGGCAGACAGGTCAGTTAGGGGTCAGACATTAATGGAGGGTGGAATGGGGATAGATGGGGGAGGGTTACGGCAGGTGACAAGAAAGTTTACATGTTGCAAACAGCCATTGGAAACTATAGTGCCATTTGTACTACTAAAAATGATATGAAAAACAAGCCAAGCAAAATAAGTGAGTTAGAAGCTCTGGTGCATGACATGTGAAGGACTTACTTACCAGTCCTAGCATACCCCCTTTACCCTGTTCTCCACCCTCCATACCTTCCCACAAATGACTCAACAAGGTATTGGAGTAAAATGGCCTTAACGGCCTTTTATTATAATAACCATAACTAAATAAATAACATTTTAATAATTTTAAATAACTTTAAATAACCGTTCGTATTCACTTGGGGTCTTAAAGGGGAACACAACCACTGGTCACTGCGATAAACTTCAATAAACTTTTATAGGCCTCGAGTCGCAACTCCCGGACAGCGAGACAGTACCCAACCTTCGCAGTGACCTAACTTTACCCCTTCCTGTTTACCCACGGGTAACCGGAAGGTACCAGATAACTCCCATATTACATATGGGTACAACCCATGCTATATCTCAAATATAGCACACAACTCCTCCTCCACACAGACCCAAACCACTGCCACCGCCCGCAAGGGGTAAAACCTTACCCTTGCGAGCACCTCCACACCTTCAAAGCCCGCTCTATCCCCTCCTGCAGGCCCAGAGCCCAAAGGTCTGTGCCAACTTCGTTAAGGTGCACCCCATCACTCCTAAGGTACCTCCATGTGTCCACCTCTAGCTCTCTATGCCTTATTGTCACCCCCCCATTACGTATGATGAACCTGCTGACTTCTTTGTTTACTTTTACCCTGGCCCTATCCACCTTTTTAGCTGACCAAGCCCATCGCCACGATGTCCTACCAACCATGTCTGACCACACAATCACCATACCTGGAAATGTTGCCTGTAGCCGTAGAACATCACATTTTATGTCCCGTATCAACTCCCTCATGGACCTGGACCCCATGTCGTTCCCACCAACA
The DNA here is from genome assembly GCF_042186555.1 of Aquarana catesbeiana. Lineage (NCBI taxonomy): Eukaryota > Metazoa > Chordata > Amphibia > Anura > Ranidae > Aquarana > Aquarana catesbeiana. The sequence continues at coordinate 192,689,439 of NC_133336.1, forward strand.
TGTAGCACCAAGACATTTGGTGCCCTGTCCCAACGGGCGAACCTGTGAACTTCAGACCTTACCCTACTCCAAAGCATGCCCGGTACCCCGATCCATCTGACCTGCACTTCCTGCCTTGGAATGCCCAATTGCCTCCCGTTGGGCCGCACATCGGCTCTTTTGGCCCCCCAGAAGACGAAGGAGTGTCCCAGGATCCACACCAAGCCCACCTCTCCACCTGTGAAACAAAGTTGACAAACAAAACAGTAAGCGCCCTACCTGCAACCAACACTAAAACCCCAAAATCAATCTCCCAACCACAGAAATTAACTTTCTTTTTTTTTTTTTTTTTTTATAGTAAATGAGGGCGTATATAAAGCCTGAACCTGTCCGAATCCCATCTACCTATACGCTTCACCGCCTCCGCATTAAGCCCGGCTTTTGCTGCCTCTGTAGCAGCGCCAATGCGGAAAGAATGTGAGGAATAACTATTGGGGTCGTACCCAGCCGCCACTAAACACTTCTTGAACACCGCTATAAATTGGAACTTGGACAAGGCCAACCCATCTGCATGCATCAAAAAAGGGCCCGATAACCTGGGCCGTAAGTCCCGGAATGATTGTATCGCTCTAACCGGGCAAGCGGAGGATTCCAAAATGCGAAAAACTTCCAACTGAACCCCTTTTCCCAACTGATCCGTTTTTGACCTCGTTATCCAGATCCTAACCGAATCCTTCAAGCACTCCAAGTCCGCCCACTGCAGCCCCCCTTGAGCCCGCTTGGACGGGCTAACTAGTTCGCTAACCCTTAACGCTCCGTAGAACGCTAGCGCGAAAGCCGCTCGGAATAAGGCACTTTCGTACTCCGACACACAAATGGACGAAATGTGAGAGAACAAGCCCTGTAAAATAGTAAAAGACACCGGGCGCCGACCATCCCTCCTCCTGTGCTCTTTCCTGTACCCTTTCACCGCTTGCCTCACCCAAAATTCTTTCGTATAATCCCGTTGCCCTTGCAATTTGAAAAGAAAGGCAAGACCTGCCAACTTCTTATCAATGGCCGATGCCGAAACCTCACCCTCAAAACCCAGATTAATGAAATAAAGAACCGCCTGTGTGACCTCCGGGCCCTCAGGATCGATGTCCAACTTGTGCAAACATGTTAACCACTCCTGCCATACCTTAGAGTAGGCGTCCCACGTGGCCTTACTCACAGAGCGCTGAATCCACCCTGCCACGTTCCCAAGGCAACGTTCCACATCCAGTCCGGGCAGGTAACCCCCTGCTGCTCCGCGTCTGGTGCCAATTCCCGAAACCTGTCCCACTGGAAACGAGACAGAGAATCAGCCAAGGTGTTCTCAACCCCCGGTAAGTGCACAGCGTAGATGAAAGCATTCAATTTCAAACAGCGCAACACTAAATATCTCAACAACCTGACCACCGGCTCTGACTTGGCCGATAGCCGGTTGATAACCTGAACCACCCCCAGGTTGTCGCAGTGGAGCCGTACCTTCATGTTACGAAATGCTTCCCCCCATATTTCCATTGCTACCACAATTGGAAACAGTTCCAGGAGGACAAGGTTTTTTAAAAACCCAGCTTCCCCCCAGGCCTGGGGCCATCGCGCGGCACTCCATTGTCTTTGAAATACCGCACCGTACCCTGTCGAACCTGCCGCGTCCGTGAATAATTCGAGATCCCAATTACTAATGGGACCCGACATCCACAGGGAACGACCATTAAATGATTGCAGAAAGTCATGCCAAATACACAAATCGTCCCTGTGCTCCTTCTTTAAACTAACAAAGTGAGTGGGGGCGTGAACCCCGGCTGTGGCAGCCGACAACCGTCGGCAAAACACCCTTCCCATGGGAATTATTCTGCAAGCAAAATTTAGCTTCCCCAATAATGATTGTAGCTGCCGCAACTGCACCTTGCGCCTACCGGCAATCTCCCGTACTTCCGCCTTGAGACTTTCCAATTTGTCTACTGGCAAGCGGCATTCCATTCCCAAAGAATCTACCTCAATTCCCAAGAATACAATGCTGGACTTAGGACCTTCAGTTTTTTCCGGTGCTAGTGGAACCCCGAAACGCTCCGCTATATGCTGCAAAGTTCCCAATAAGACCGCACAAATGTTGGAACCCGGTGGGCCAACGCACAAGAAGTCGTCAAGATAGTGCACCATCGAGTTGATACCCGATACGTCGCGGACCACCCATTCCAAGAATGAGCTGAAAGCTTCAAACAATGCACAAGAAATGGAACATCCCATCGGAAGGCACCGATCCACGTAGTACGCCCCATTCCATGCACAGCCCAGCAGTCGAAAGCTGTCCGGGTGAACCGGCAAAAGCCGGAATGCGGACTCAATGTCCGCTTTCGCCATCAGCGACCCCTGTCCGTAACGACGCACCCAAGATATCGCGGCGTCAAAGGAAGTGTACGTCACCGCACACTCCTCTGGCGCAATCGAATCATTGACCGAACCACCCTTCGGGAAGGAAAGGTGGTGAATCAACCTGAACTTGTTTGGCTCTTTCTTGGGAACTACCCCCAATGGTGATACCACTAAACCCTGAAGGGGAACGGAAGTAAAAGGACCGGACATGCGGCCTAAACTTACCTCTTTCTCAATTTTTTCCGAAACCACCGTTGGATGCAACAGGGCTGAACGTAAATTTGTCGCCATAGGAGGGGCAGCCGTTAATGAGCACGGAATTTTGAAACCAAACGCGAATCCTGCCTCTAACAATTGGGCCGCTTTGCGGTCGGGGTATCTACTGAGGAAAGGACGCATCCTTTCCACCCGCACCGGCGTCCTCCCTTTTACTCGCAGGCTCTCCGCCACGCCCCTTCCCTCTTCTAAAGCACTTGGACAATGCATGCGAACCCCCGCAGCCGGAGCACGTGTGCTTAAATCGGCAGTTTGCCCCATACTTACATGAGCCCTCGTTGAACTGCCAACAGAAGCCCCATTTTTTGTCGGTCGGTTGTCCTGGAGCTGTGTTACCTCCGACCCCTGCCTGAAAAAACTGTGAGGGAGCCCTCGTCGCCGTCATAAGCTTCATCCATAGGCTGATATCCTTATGATCCCAGCGTAGCGACGGTCGAACCGCCATCCGTTGTCTAAACTGTTCATCATACCGTAGCCACGCTATCCCGCCATACGTCCGGTGTGCCTCGCTAATGGCCTCCAGGTATACGAACAAAGCCGAGCAGTGTTCCGGGTGCTTTTCCCCAACCACACTAGCCAAAATGGCAAATGCCTGCAGCCAGTTGGAAAAGGTACGCGGGATCAACCTATATCTGCGTTTTTCTTCATCCTCTTTCTTAGCCAACTCCGGCTTCAGTCTATCCAGATTGAACTTTTCTAATGGCAACAATGTGAATATCTCCACATATTCGCCTTTCCAAATTTTGTCCTTTACCTCTGTCTTGAGATGCGCTCCCAGCGGGCCCTCAAAACAGACGTAAACCTCGCTTCTCGCGGAATCCGCCAACCTAACTGAATCCGCCTTTTTCTCCACCGATTTTTCTTGACCGTCCGGGGTTGGCCCGCCCGCCGATGCAGTAGGGGAGTCGACCGCTGCCGGCCCCGTGCCCGCCACAGAAGTAACCGTGGTCCCGGCCAACCCGGTCGCCGTTAGAGTGGCCACAGCCGTACCTGAGGTCCCTTGTGTCGTAGCCCACGCCTGAACCGGGGACGGGCTAACCCCCGCCGCTGGTTCAAAGCGTTGTACCAATGCCCGCAAACCCCCCAGCAAATCCTGTAGTCCTGCTTCCCTGGGCTGCTCTGTAGGGGGCCTAACCCCTCTCGCCCCCGCTGAACCACTCCCCCCTGGGGACCCCCTGTGTTTTTCCTGTTCTAACAACTTTCCTAATAAATCAGAAACAGATAAAGAGGAAACGTACTCACCAGGCTGCCCAGGACTGGGCCTATCAGCCGCCATTCCCGAATCCACCGCTGGGGTCGTCCCCTGTTCTTCGTCCCTCTCCGACCCGGACAGCTCACCCTCCGATCTGTCGCTGACCTCCGCTCGCTGAACAGCCGCTGTCTGCACCCCAGAAGGACCTGCTCTGGGTGCCGTGGGTCTGCGTTGTCTCTCTCTTCCCGACCTCTCAGGTGTACCGCCAGACCCGTGCGATGCCCGCCTTGATGGACTTCTCCGCCTCTGACTGGTCTGGGTCGCGCTTTCTCCACCTCCGCTCACCCGCGTCACTGTGCTCCTCATCCCCCCTCTGGAAATTGCTGGGCTGCTGGCCGCTTCGGATACATGGTCAGCCCCCCGAGTCTCGCTCCTCTCACGCTGGGCCGTCTGGTGGCTTGTACCTTCCATCGCATCTCCTGCAGCCTGCTCTTGGCATCTGCGACGAGCCGGGGGGGGGGGGGGCAGAACCGTGTGCTCCGCTGGGCTCCCCCTTTCCTCCACTCCTGCCTCTGCGCTGTGTCTTCTTTGCATTACAAGCCCTGCTGCCATGTGTCTGTCTCTCACTGGGGGGTGGATGGGCCGCTCTTCTTCCTTCAGCCATACGCCTCTGACCACCAGGTGCAGTGTCAGGGCTGAGGCGCTCCGGCGGCCGGGACCGCCGTGCACGTGGTGTCTCAGGGCCCCCCCCGTTCGCCGCCGCTCCGTTCTCCTGGATCACCGCCGCTACCTGAGCCTGCAGCCAATCGCCCCCTCGCTCTGCAGCCGCCTCCCTCAGTCGCAACATCAGCTCCTCCATCGCTGAGATCTCCATAATCGGTAACGAGCAGAGCGGTGGGAGCGTGTGTAATCTTCTTCCCCGCCGCTCGACACTGACCTCACTTCCCCTGTACTCCTGGCTAATTCCCACTGAGCGCCTCCCCTGTCCGGACCACTCCCCTTTTCTTAAAGAGACCTCACAGTGTGACTGTGCAGTCCGCACATGTCATGCTGTCCCTCCGCTGATCTCTTCGTTCCCCTGCTGCAGGACTCACTTGAGGAGAGCTATAATGTAATCGATATTGCTGAAACTTGGCTTCAATCCTCACATGACTGGGCTATTCCTAGCTATGCACTCTTTCAGAGAGACAGGGTAATAAGGAAAGGTGGCAGGGTCTGTCTGTGAGAAGTGATCTCAAAGCAAGTGTGAAACAGGACCTGGTTGATGGAGAGTGTGATGAGTCTGAAGCATTATGGGTGGAACTGCATATAGATGTGCGTAGTTCAAAGTTAATCATTGGAGTTTGTTATAGACCACCCAACAAGAAGGTGGAGACTCAGCTCCTTGCACAGATGGAAAGAGCTGCAAGGGCTGGGACAGTGATAATAATGGGGGATTTTAACTACCCAGGCATTGACTGGAGTAATGGCACTGCTGGGACAGTTAAAGGGCAAAAATTTATAAACCTATTACACGACAATTTTATGGTCCAGTTTATTGATGCCCCAACTAGGAATGAAGCTTGGTTGGACCTGGTAATTTCAAACCATGCAGAGCTTATTGCTAATGTCCAGATAAAGGAACACCTGGGTAGCAGTGATCATAACATGATTTCATTTGATGTTAGCTGTAAACAGCTGTAAACAAGAAATACATATGGGAAATATAAAAACACTTAACTTCAAGAGAGCAAATTTTCCAAGGATGAGGGCTGCTCTCCAGAATTTAGACTGGGAGGGAATATTGGCATCGATAAACACAGAACAGAAATTGGAATTCTTCAACAAGACTGTTTGGGACCTCACTGCAAAGTATATTCCCATGGGCAATAAGTTTAAAAGGCTAAAAATAAAACCTATGTGGCTCACAGTCAAAGTTAAAAAATCTATAAACAATAAGAAAAGAGCTTTTAAAAAATATAAAAATGAAGGAACACTAGTGTAATTTAAATGTTACAAAGAATTTAACAGAATATGTAAAAAGGAAATCAAGGATACAAAAATTCAAAACGACGACAGATTGCAAAAGATAGTAGAACAACCCCCAAAAAATTATTTAAATATATTAATAGTAAAAAGGTCAGGTCTGAGCATGTAGGCCCTTTACAAAATAATCTAGAGTGGGTGACTGGGGACAAAGAGAAGGCTAATTTATTAAATATTTTCTTCAGCTCTGTGTATACAAAGGAGCATGGGGGAGCTCATGTCCATAAGGAGGGTGGTATTGACACAGCCCCAAATGATCCACAATGGCTCAAAAGTGATATGGTCCAGAAATATTTAGACAGAATAAAGGTGGATAAAGCACCTGGACCTGAGGGCATCCACCCACGGATCCTAAAAGAATTGAGCTCTGTAATTTCAAAGCCATTGTATCTAATTTTTAGGGACTCATTAATGACGGGAATAGTACCACTGGATTGGCGCAGGGAGAACGAGGTGCCTATATTTAAAAAGATCAAAGTCTTCACCAAGTAACTATAGACCTGTTAGTTTAACTTCTATAGTCGGGAAGATACTGGAGCATTTAATAAAAGACCACATAGACGAGTTCTTGCTGGAAAAAAAACATTTTAAGAAATAGACAGCATGGATTCATGAAAGACAGAAGTTGTCAGACAAACCTGATTTCTTTTTATGAGAAGGTGAGTAAAACCTTGGACAGAGGGGTGGCTGTGGATGTGGTATACTTGGATTTTGCAGAAGCGTTCGACACGGTTCCCCATACACGGCTCATGTGTAAGGTAAAGTCTACAGGCTTGGAAATATCAGTTTGTAAATGGATAGAAAACTGGCTAAAAGATCGAATTCAGAGAGTAGTGGTTAATGATTCTTACTCTGAATGGTCTAAGGTCATCAGTGGTGTACCCCAAGGTTCAGTGCTGGGACCCTTACTTTTTAATATCTCTATAAATGATATTGGGTCTGGGATCAAAAGTAACATTTCAGTCTTTTGCAGATGACACTAAGCTATGCAGTGGAATAACGTCCTTACAGGATGTCTCCAATTTACAAGCCGACCTCAATGCACTGTCTAAGTGGGCGACTGTGTAGCAGATGAGGTTTAATGTTGAGAAATGTAAAGTTATGCATTTGGGGGCGAAGAATATGCATGCATCATACATGCTAGGGGGAGTACAAGTGGGGGTATCAATGGTGGAGAAGGATCTGGGGGTTTTGGTAGATCATTGGCAATGCCAAGCTGCGGTTTCCAAAGCGAGCAAAGTCCTTTCTTGTATTAGGAGAGGTATGGACTCCAGAGAGAGATATCATTTTGCTCCTGTACAAATCATTAGTAAGACCTCATCTGGAATATGCAGTTCAGTTTTGGGCACCAGTTCTCAAAAAGGATATCAGGGAACTGGAGAAAGTGCAGAGAAGGGCAACCAAACTGATAAGAGGCATGGAGGAGATCAGCTATGAGGAAAGATTAGAGGAACTGGATTTATTCATTCTTGAGAAGAGGAGAATAAGGGGGGATATGATCAACATGTTCAAATATATAAGGGGTCCATATAGTGAACTTGGTGTTATTCTCTTTACGGTCAACACAGAGGACACGGGGGCACTCTTTATGTCTAGAGGAAAAGAGATTTTATCTCCAAATACGGAAAGGTTTCTTCACAGTAAGAGCTGTGAAAATGTGGAATAGACCAGAGGTGGCTGTGCCCAGCTCAGTAGATTGCTTTAAGAAAGGCCAGGAAACTTTCCTAAATGTACATAATATAACTGGGTACTAACATTTATAAGTAAAGTTGATCCAGGGAAAATCTGATTGCCTCTTGGGGGATCAGGAAGGAATTTTTTCCCCTGCTGTAGAAAATTGGAGCATGCTCTGCTGGGTTTTTTGCCTTCCTCTGGATCAACTGTGGGTATAGAATTGGGTATATTGGATTGTACAATTTTTTTAATTGTATTTTTACTTATTTTTTTTTATGGTTGAACTGGATGGACGTGTGTCTTTTTTCAACCTGACTAACTATGAAACTATGAAACTATTCTTACCTGTGTGATGTGACTGTACGCTTCTATTAACCTTTTCTATGGAGGTCAGTAGGATTGTTCTGCCATAATGTGTGAAGTCATCTCAGATCGGCTAATGGGTACAGTGGCTAGTGAGACATCTGTTGGCTTATGAAGTACAGGTACCATCTTTGAGCAACGTATTGCTGACACACGTGTACACTCAATTAACATTGTGTCCCCCTTTTTATAGGGGAACTGGAGAAAGTGCAGAGAAGGCCAACCAACCTGATAAGAGGCATGGTGGAGATCAGCTATGAGAAAAGATTAGAGGAACTGAATGAGCTGTGAAAATGTGGAATAGACTCCCTCCAGAGGTGGTTCTGGCCAGCTCAGTAGATTGCTTTAAGAAAAGCCTGGATACTTTCCTAAATGTACATAATATAACTGGGTACTAACATTTATAGGTAAAGTTGATCCAGGGAAAATCCAATTGCCTCTCTGGGATAAGGAAGGAATTTTTTCCCCTACTGTAGCAAATTGGATCATGCTTTGCTGGGGTTTTTCATCTTCCTCTGGATTAACTGTGGGTATAGGCAGGGCTGGTGCAGGGATTTTTGACACCCTAAGCAAAACCTAATTTTGCCTCCCCCATTGGCTTCACCTCTGACTCCACCCCCTTTGCCTTGCCCATATGACAGAAGGCGCCGCTATACAGAAAGCATTGGCTCTTCTTCCTCTAGCGCTGGCTCCAGTGCTGCGCTGCTCCTCTAATTACACTACCGGTCCGACGGAGCAGCTGCCTGAGACTGAGTTAGTTACATGCTGCAGCCTGCAGAGCATGCAGATGCGGAGGGAAACCAGCGGCCGGGTGCCCCTTGGCAGCAGTGCGCCCTAGGCGGCTGCCTAGTTTGCCTAGTGGCAGCACCGGCCCTGGGTATAGGATTGCGTATATGGGATTGTATGATATTATTTTTTATGTATTTATTTATTTTTATGGTTGAACTAGATGGACTTGTGTCTTTTTTCAACCTGACTAACTAACTATGTAACTTTAATGACATCTCAGTCTTAGTTCATAGTGTTCAATATTGAGTTGGCCCACCCTTTGCAGTTATAACAGCTTCAACTCTTCTGGGAAGGCTGTCCACAAGGTTTGGGAGTCTCTGGGAATGTTTGACCATTCTTCCAGTAGCGTATATGTGAGGTCGGGCACAGATGTTGGACGAGAAGGCCTGGCTTGCAGTCTCCACTCTAAATTCACCCCAAAGGTGTTCTATCGGGTAGAGGTGCAGACTCTTTGCAGGCCAGTCAAGTTCCTCCACCCCAAACTCACTCATCTTGAAAGCGGAAGCTCCATCCCCTTGAAGCTTTATGAAACAGTCTTTATTCCATGAGAGTGTGTTTCATAAGCAAAATAGGCTTTTTTTCAGCAGAAACTGTGGCTTTACACATTCTGAATCTCAGACACAAGCAATTTCACTGAAAGGTAAATAAAAAGTATGAGCAAAGTAGCCATGCAAATATGCTACCAAAGAAATCTCAAAGATGTCCTAGACCTAAAAGGATTCCACCCATCATCAGCAATAATTCTAACCCTGGCTTGAAGGAGACCAAATTCCTCTTTCCTGTATTGTTCAATTGGCTCATAAATAGGCTTGGGTTATTACTGGAAAGGGGACTGATTGGTTTCCAACACTGGCACATTTTGTAAACTAGCTGATGGGGTACCATTCAAGAGGGATGTGACATTTACTGGTACTCGTTTTTGAAAAATTTGGGGTCTATTAGAATCTAGATCTCTCCTCAGCCCTTAAAGCATCTGGCCACACCAAGAACTGAAGTCATGAAATGCTCATAGCTTCTGCTTTCTTAGGCCATAGAGATGATTGGAGTCATTCTGGTCTCTGATCAGCTCTATGGTCAGCTGGCGGTACCACCGGCTGCATCATTCTCGGGTTCCCCAGTGGGACAGGAGAGCCCAAGAAAAACCATGGAAGATGGTGGGGGGGGGGCGTTCCCTCCCACTGCTTGCAAAAGCAATCTAGTGGCTAGCATTGCATTTACATGAAAGCCGACCACCGGCTGAATAAAATGATGCCAAGATGATACCTAGACCTGCAGGCATCATTCTGGTATAACCACTCAAAGTCCAGCAACATAACAGTATGTCGCTGGTCCTTGTTGGACATATTTTGTACTTTGTAATGTTCTTTTTTCATGCAGCCTGTGGGTAAAATGACAAAAGAGAACCTAACAGATTTCTCCATTAACAATGATTGATCGGTGGTATACATACCATTATGAATGAATGAGTGAATGAATGAATGAGTGACTTGTATAGCTATACCATTAGAATACCGCCATGCATCCACCCACTTCTAATGATGGACATACAATGGCCATCCGCACCCATTGTCCAACCCTGCCCCTATGCTTCGGCATATATGCTCTTTTTTTAACTGTGGTAGTAAAATCACCTCCTACAGCAGTGGAGTCACGGATTTACGCATCGTGAGAGCAAACCCCGTTGCTGTCAAAGTAAATAAATCCGTGCTGCAGCTGAATGCGTACCTGCAAAGCACACAATGGTTAAAAGTAACAGTGCAGTATAACAGTAGAATGACATACCTGCAAAACAAATACGATAAACGACAATAACAATAAAACATTACAGTACAGCATAAAATACAGTAGATAAATACAACAGAGAGAGAAGAACAAAAAAACAACAACTATTTTTTGGCTTTTTTATTTTATTTATTTATTTATTTTTTTAATTTTTAGTATGTTTCTTTTTTTCTTTTTTTACACTTCTATTATAACTTTGAATGTTCCAGCTTAGGATGCGATGGCCATCTCATATTTTGAGACCCTGTGTGATAGTGTGCCCTAGGACTGTGCCGTGCTGCACCCTATTCTAATACTCTACTAGTGTATGGTAGCAACGGAAACAGTCCCCGATACAGAAACCCGAACAAGAGTGACACCAATTCCCAAACAATCTTGCTGCTGCTCCCTATGTAGTCTGGGCAGTTGGAGGGCTCCACGCTCCTATCTTTTCCCTTGTAAACCAGGAAACTATATGAATAGCCTGTTGCCAGGTCACAGAGCTTTTACATCTTGACCCCATATCTGGCATGCTTACTGGGGAGAAACTGTTTGAACACAAGGTGGCCAGAAAATTAAATCAGGAACTCATCAATACAGACATCTTGATCAGGAATAAACAAGGCTGCAAATTGTTGGTTGAAGTGGTTTATGAGGAGCTAAATTTTGTGGAGCGGATCATATTCAGGGTCACTGTGCGACAAGTTCATTGTCATTGAAATGTATTACCCCCAAGATTTGCTCATATTGAGTCCTGGCCATGGCAGCAGAGAACATATGCATATGGTGAATTGGGTCAGTGGACCAATATGACTGCAACTCACTCTTTTTAGTAATGCCCATGAGGAGGGATAGGCCCAGAAAGGTCTTAAATTCGTGAACCATTATAGGTTTCCAGCCAAATTCTCTGGCAAGAGTCAAATTTGGATTTGCTGCGACAAATTGACCAGCATATAAATTGCTTTGTTCCACAATAGATCTGAAAAACAGTGAATAAAATTCAAGGGAAGTAAAATCAGCTGTTTCCACCTGAATTCCGGGTTGGGCAGTGAATGGGGAAAATATGGGAGCTGCAGAAGTGGTGGGCTGCCAATCAGGATTTGCAAGCGCATCACAAAGGACGCTATGGGGGTTATTTACGAATCCACTAATCCACTTTGCACTACAAGTGCAAACTACAAATGCAAAGTGCACTTGAAATTGCCCTGAAAGTGCACTTGGAAGTGCAGTCGCTGTAGATCCGAGGGGGACATGCAAGGAAAATAAAAAACAGCATTTTAGCTTGCACATGCTTGGATGATAAAATCAGCAGAGCTTCCCCTCATTTCAGATATACCCCTCACATTTACAGCGACTGCACTTCCAAGTGCACTTTACATTTGTAGTTTGCACTTGTTGTGCAAAGTGGATTTGCCTTTCGTAAATAACCCCCAATGGGCTCTACAGGGCTGTGTTTGAATTCTTGGTGGCTGCGGGACAGACCGCTGTTGCTCACCAGTTCACCAGAAGGTTGAGCGGCACTAGTACTGGCTCTCTGCTGCATACCAGAACCATGCGGTTGTTGCGCCTCAGCAACAGAAGAACAGGGTTGGGTACACCTGACCTTAGCAGGGACCACTACTCCGTCGTCAGAGCTATTTATCAGGGTGCCGCTGCTCTCTACAGGTTCGTATACTGAGCCTGAATCTGACAGTGAGGCTTCCCCCAAGCTCTTATCTGTCATGCTCAGTATCCTGAAGGCCTCTTCACTAGTGTACCTTTCCTTTGACATTTTGGCCTCTAAATTTACAGGTACAGCTAGTGTGACTCACAGGTAAAAAAGCACCTGGTTGTCAGAGACTGCTTGAATCGCTACAACAAAAATGAACTCTTATGCCCTGTACACACGGTCTGACTTTCCGACAGAAAAGGAGCTTGTTGTCGGAAATTCTGACCGTGTGTGGGCTCCATCAGACTTTTTCCATCTGAATTTCCGACACACAAAGTTTGAGAGCTGGCTCTAAAATTTTCCAACAACAAAATGCGTTTGCGTAAATTCCGATCGTGTGTAGACAATTCCAACGCACAAAGTGCCAGGCATGCTCAGAATCAAGCAGAAGAGCAGCACTGGCTATAGAACTTAATTTTTCTCGGCTCATCATACGTGTTGTTTGCCACCGCGTTCTTGACGTTCGGAATTTCCGAACAACTTTGTGTAACCATGTGTATGCAAGACAAGTTTGAGCCAACATCCATCGGAAAAAATCTGATGGATTTTGTTGTCGGAATGTGCGATCGTGTGTACAGGGCATAAGTGCTAGCAGGGATCAGGAGTGACTCTGCGAACGCTGCAGTTATGTGTGTTGTGTTTTGTAAAGTGACAGTGATCTGTTGATACTACCCTTGGGTGGGCTGGGCTGGGCGGAGGAGCTAAACACAGGTGCTGGCAGGTGTCGGGGCTGATCCTGCTAACGCTGCATTTTTGGAAACACTATACTATTGGGGACGCTAGTATAGTTCTGATCAGATCAAATATATTGATCTGTTCAGACACTATACTAGTAATGGAGGTGTATGGTGTGTGAGTGGGTTTTAGTGCTACTGGCAATCAAAGGGTTAAAATCTGACGCTGTCTGGGATTGATGACACTGTGACAGGGAGTGAAAGGTTTAACTGGGGGCAATCAGGGGGTTAAACCTTTATTAGGGAATATATGGCGGGTACCCTGACACTATACAAGACTAACGATGCCGCTAACTAGCTAACTAGTGTCACCCGTGACACTAATACAGCAATCAGAAAAAAATATATGTACACTATACTAGTGACACTGTGACAGGGGGTGAAAGGGTTAACTGGGGGTGATCGAGGGGTTAAACCTTTATTGGGAAATATATGGGGGGTACCCTAAACCTACCTGGGCCTGCCACTAACTATCACTAACTGCTCTAATGCTGTTTAGTCTCACAAGTGACAACAATGCAGTGATAAGTGAAAAATCTGAAAACTGCACTTGGTGACACAGTGACAGGGAGTGAAGGGGTTAACTGGGGGGGACGATCTGGGGGGAGATCAGGGGGGTGAAAAGTATGACTATGTGTCCTGGTGTCAGTGTAGTGCTTGGTGTGCTCACTGTAGATGTCTTCTCCTCTCTTGCTGGAACTAAAAAGGGCTCCACGAGGGGAGATGACATCACTTCCTCTGCCTGTGTTTACATTACGCAGGCAGAGGAGGCTTTTCATTCGCCAGAACTGATCAGCAGGTCCAGGAAAGAAACCATTGGCCTGGACCTGTAGATTGATTGGTTTTGTAGTAAATCCGATCACCATGGGGGTGGCAGGGGTGCACGAACGCGCCCCCTACCCACGGGCGCAAGCGACGTACGGGTACGTCGGTTTGCGCAGCCAGGCCGTCCTGGCTCAGACTATCTGTGGTGGGCAGTCTGGAACTGGTTAAACAACCTCTCTATGTTGGCCTGCATGCCTGACTAGCACCTGGCACCTCTCTGGCAGTTTTTCTGGCCTTCCAGACAGAACCAAAAATCATGTGCAATTCCAAAAGCATACTCGCTGTCTGTGCATACATTTCCTCTTAACCACATACTGTAGGAATAGATCACATGCGTACAATACAATTCTATGTCTTAGCAGATGCTCAAGGTAACAGTTGGCTATGTGCCTAAGAATAGTGTTATCTCAGATTTTGTCACGGGACTGCAGCAGAAGGAAAGAAACGTTAAAGAGGAACCCTAAATGTATAATAAATATAAAATAAAGTCTCTAAAACATAGCTCTGAGAGAGTCCAACTTGCTCACTCCTTTTTTTTATGAGGTCAAGTACCGATGTTGGATAAGAAGACCTGGATCACAATGGTGCTCCAAATGATTTCAAAGTTGTTCAGTATGGTTGAGGTCTGGGCTCTATGCAGGACTCTCAAGTTCGTCAACAACAAACTGGCTAAACCATGTCTTTATGGATCTGGCCACCATTTGTGAAGTCAGCAATCCATGTTGAAGGAGAAGACCTGGCTCACAATTGGTGTTCCAACTCATCCCAAAGTTGTTCAGTAGGGTTGAGGTTGGGGCTTTGTGTAGGGCACCCAAGTTCCTCCACACCAAAGTCATAAAACCATGATTTTAAGGAGCTGGCATTGTACACAGGGGGACAGTCATACTGGAACAGAAATGGATCTTCACCAAACCGATACCACAAGATTGTCCTTATAGACAAAGATGTCCATAAAGGAGGCCCACCTCTGCAGCGTAACAACAAAAGCAAACCTTCCATACTACATAATATAAACCATAATTGTGGTTCTATTTATTTATCAAAGATTTAACTGACTCATCCATACCTGAGACAGATACTGTTAAGTCGAGTGTGTTCATTCTCAGCAGGAACATCAGATAGAACGTAAGATATGGCTTCTGGCCAATTCTTACATATCTGAGCCATCTAGTCATCCCTGGAGGTTCTCTTCTCCAGAAAACATGTACAGGTCTTTCTCTGTCTCTCTCCTTCTTAAAAGGTTTATAATGAAACAATTCCCTGATAAGTTACGTTATCAAGGCCAACTGCTTAGACTCACCTTGTCCTGGGCTAATAGGCTAAGACTTCCTCGGCCCCCCTCATCCTTCATTAAAGCAGCTTGTCTATAAGACGGACGTGAGGGCCTCGTGGTGGAACTGACATGTTCCACAGTACAGTGCCAAGATGTCCCATGGTACAGTAATCCTTCCAAGAAGCTCTTCTCCGGCTTCAATTTAATGCAATAGCACAAGCAACTACTGGTGCAGTAAATTTTCTACTTTATGCAATGTTATAAGCTGGAGAACAGGTGCTGATAGAAAGCACATGGAATTTTACCACATTTTGGGGGCTCCATACATCCATTATATCATAAAAGTCCTATTTTCCATCACCCCGTCAAGGTTGGGGTACACCTTAGAGACTGCAGAAGCCCCCCCCCCTATTATATAAGGAAGAAATCATAGGTCTCCTCAGGACTGGGTCAGCTGGGAATGACTGAGCATCCTCAATTGACCCAGCCCGAAGGATAACTATGATTTATGCCAGTCAGTGGCAAGGAACAATTGTAGAGATTATTCTTCCTGAAAGTGAAAATACTCAAAAGTAGATTTCTAAATCTACAGCTTTCATTAATACAAAATTTTAGGTATGATCATTTTTAGACACGTGCAGAACGGAAAAATGAGTTACGTTTCGGATAGAATCGTTATGTTACTAACGTTTCGGGTTTTTTTTTTTTCCATAAATTTTTTATTCAAGAGAATGAGACATACAAGAAATATATTTCCCATTCCAACAGTAATACAGCATGAATTAACAGGTAGTTCATTAAAACACAAGAACTTTGCAAGGGTTACATAGAACATATATATATTAACCACGTCCGGACTGCCCGGCGTCTTTTTACATCGCTACTTTAAAGAGGAATACCGTTGTTATGTTAGCAACTAGCTACCATAACCCCGGTATCCTCTTCAATAGCGGGCGGTCCGCTTCAAGATAAAAGTGGTCTCCGAGGGGGATTCGCCGCAAGATCCCCTTTATCAGTGGCGGGAGAGGCCCCCCCCCTCCCGCCGCTATCCGGTTCCCTCTGCCGCTTATCGGAGCCGTTGGTAGCGGCGGAGGTGATTGGATCCTCTCCCTAGTGAGGGGAAGATGGCACCCACCCGTTTCCGTATCATTGCAGGGTGGGGGCGACGTCAAAACGTCACTTCCGCCCAATGCTCTTAAAGGGACATTTTTTTTATTTTTATTGTTTTAAATGACATTTTATTTTTTTATTACATTTTAGTGTAAATATGAGATCTGAGGCCTTTTTGACCCCAGATCTCATACTTAATAGGTCCTGTCATGCTTTTTTCTATTACAAGGGATGTTTACATTCCTTGTAATAGGAATAAAAGTGACCCAATTTTTTTTTTTAAAGATCAGTGTAAAAATAAAAAATACAAGGTAAAATAACTAATATAAAATATAAATAATATATTTCGCGTGCAGAAGCGAACGCATACGTGAGCAGCGCCCAAATATGAAAACAGTGTTCAAGCCACACATGTGAGGTATCGCCGCGATCGGTAGAGTGAGAGTAATAATTCTAGCCCTAAACCCCTCTGTAACTCAAAACTTGCAACCTGTAGAATTTTTTAAACGTCGCTTATGGAGATTTTTAAGGGTAAAAGTTTGTCGCCATTCCACGAGCGGGCGCAACTTTGAAGCGTGACATGTTGGGTATCAATTTAGTCGGCGTAACATTATCTTTCACAATATTAAAAAAAATTGGAGTAACTTTACTGATTTCTTATTTTTTAATTAAAAAAATTGTATTTTTCCAAAAAAAGTGCGCTTGTAAGACCGCTGCGCAAATACGGTGTGAAAGCAAGCATTGCAACGACCACCATTTTATTCTCTAAGGTGTTAGAAAAAAAATGTATAATATTGGGGGTTCCAAGTAATTTTCTAGCAAAAAAAAAATATTTTTAACTTGTAAACAACAAATCTTAGAAAGAGGCTCGGTCCTTAAAGCAGGATTCCGGCCAGCAAAATTTTTTGCTAAGTCAGCAGCTACAAACACTGTAGCAGCTGACTTTAAATAAGTAGACTTACCTGTCCTGGGTGCCCGCGATGTCGGCCCCCCGAGATCGACCCGTCCCTCGGCTCTCGGGTCCCGGCACCGCCATCCTAAGTAAGGGATGGCCTTGTGGCTTCACTGCCAGTTTCCTACTGCGCACGAGCGAATGAATGGCCTCGTGAATGGCCCCTGGTTTTCTGGGAACACACACAGTTCCCATAAGGCAACGGGGCCGCTCACCGAGGAACAGGACATGCCGCGAAATAGGAAGAGGCAGATTAGGAAGACTGCCTAGCAACAAGGGTTTTTTTTTTTTTTCATTCCTGTAACTGTGAATATGAATTTGATGTGTGACTTTGCCTCATTATACCAATATAGCAGTATTACTTCATATGATATCCCCCTGAAGAAAGGACTCTACAGAATGCATTGGCATTAGTATTGAAGGACCTGCATTTTATATCCATATCTGTTAGATGACTTTGTCTATGTTGTATATGCAAGTCCTTATCTAGTGTTGTATGCACCACATATTTTTATATTAATACATTTCTATGCCTTTTTTCATCAATTGTTGATCAGTTGCCTCAAAAGTCCCTTAGTATTCCTTCGGGGGGGTACTCTTTCTATATCATTACATGTTTTTGGTAAAAGAAAATCCCAATAAGTGTATATTAATTGGTTTGTGCGAAAAGTTATAGTGTCTGCAAACTATGATATACAGTATATACTGGAATTTACACAGCTATAGACGCTACACTGTTATGGTGGTGATTAGCGACTTATAGTGGAACTGTGACAAGGTGGGGAGTAATCTGGTGCTAACAGACACTATCTGGGAGGGTCACTAACTGGCACTAAGATCACTATTAACACTAATACAGTGATCAGTGATAATACTGTACAGTGTACTAATGACACTGACTGGAAAGGGTTTAACATCTAGAGGACAATCAAGAGGTTACCTGTGTGCCTAACAATGAGTAATGTGTGCTGCTTTTACTTTACTATTAGGCTGTTTTTCTCCCTGCTTTTCAGGGACAAGAAACAGCCAGATCGCTGTTTACAGTATACAGAGTTCTGTGTGTTTGTAAACATAGAACACTGTGTGTGATTGGACATCAGTAGACTTCAGCCAAAATCATTGCCTGGAATCAGCTGCCAAGCTCGTGCTGTGTCCAATCACAGCACGGATCATCAGCGGCACATGCACGCGCTTTCCAAACCTGGAAGCAAGTCGTCAATGTACAGGTACACTATATTATCAAAAGTATTGGGACGTCTGCCTTTACACACACATGAACTTTAATGGCATCTCAGTCTTAGTCCGTAGGGTTCAATATTGAGTTGGCCCACCCTTTGCAGCTATAACAGCTTCAACTCTTCTGGGAAGGCTGTCCATAAGGTTTAGGAGTGTGTCTATGGGAATGTTTGACCATTCTTCCAGAAGAGCATTTGTGAGGTCAGGCACTGATATTGGAAAGAAGGCCTGGCTTGCAGTCTTCGCTCTAATTCATCCCAAAGGTGTTCTATCGGGTTGAGGTCAGGACAGTCAAGTTTCTCCACCCCAAACTCGCTCATTCATGTCTTTATGGACCTTGCTTTGTGCACTGGTGCGCAGTCATGTTGGAACAGGAAGGGCCCATCCCCAAACTGTTCCCACAAAGTTGGGAGCATGACATTGTCTGTCCAAAATGTCTTGGTATGCTGACGCCTTAAGAGTTCCCTTCACGGGAACTAAGGGGCCAAGCCCAACCCATGAAAAACAACCCCACACCATAATCCCCCCTCCACCAAGTGATTTGTTCCAGTGCACAAAGCAAGGTCCATAAAGACATGGATGAGCGAGTTTCGGGTGGAGGAACTTGACTGGCCTGACCTCAACACCTTTGGTATGAATTAGAGTGGAAACTGCGAGCCAGGCCTTCTCGACCAATATCAGTGCCTGACCTCACAAATGCACACACTCCTAAACCTTGTGGGCAGCCTTCCCAGAAAAGTTGAAGCTCTTGTAGCTGCAAAGGGTGGGCCAACTCAATATTATACCCTACAGACGAAGGCTGGGATGACATTAAAGTTCATGTGGGTGTAAAGGCAGGCGTCCCAATACTTTTGGTAATATAGTGTATGTTGTTTGTCCTGCCTGTGCCGTCCATCAAAGTAGAATTACTGTAGGGGGGTGGCAAGCGGTTAATGACCACCCCACCCACAGCACAAAACCTCCATCCCTATGTTACCCTGCCACTCTGTTCAGCCACCCGGAATGAAAAAAAAGTCTTGATACTTTAGGGTATGTAGAGCAGGTGACTCAATCCCCTTCTTCCCATGTGGTGTTACATGGTGACAAGGAGAGCATCCTCAGCTCTGTGTAATTCCACTCTTTGATTCCAAGCGGCCAAACACAACTGGGGGAGAGTGGCTGGCAAAAGGAAGGTATACTATTTGGCTAAACGTTGGTGGACACCTGACCCCCAAACCTATAGGAGTTTGATGAACATCCCATTCCAAAAGCATGGCCATGAGCTGTTCAAGACCTATTTAGCTTTTTATTATTGTTTGTGCTAATAAGTATATAACAATCCTTGTATTGGAATATACATGTCAAATGTTACGACCAGTATTCATTTTTATACACTTCCTCTTTTCAATAAACACTGATTTGAACAAAAATCGAAGACTGGGAGGAAAGAGACCCATAAAGGACGCCTTCAAATTCTGGAAAATAATGATGTCCAGTACCACATCCTATGTATATGTAGCACTCTCTAGTGTGCTAGAATAATAGCACATTTTGTGAGAGCAGGTAAATTTCCCCTGGGTGTGTTTTGATCTGGTTTAGGAGTGGCTCAGAGTAGTGCTGGGTGACGCACAGGTAGCGTCACCAGGACCTCCCACTTCTCTCCAGAATGTTCTGGTGTTTTCTGGAAAGATAGGTGGAGAGGGGAGGTGGAGCTACTTGGGGTGTTCTGAGGATCCCTGATCAATTCCCAATTTGGATTGGCAGGGGGCAGGCCTCCTTCAATACCCAGGGTCAGCCCAGCTGGGGAGGATTTGATCGCATGGAAAATGGAGATGG
Organism: Aquarana catesbeiana; assembly: GCF_042186555.1. Taxonomy (NCBI): domain Eukaryota; kingdom Metazoa; phylum Chordata; class Amphibia; order Anura; family Ranidae; genus Aquarana; species Aquarana catesbeiana. Next base: position 192,709,551 of record NC_133336.1, read on the forward strand.
AGTGTTAGGCTGTCGGGGCCTTGGAGGGAGCTCCCCAGTCTGAGGGGGGGTGACCTTGGGCCTGGGCTCGGGTGCGGACAGGACCCTCTTACATCCCACAGAGGTGTCCTGACCAGGAGGCCAAGGAGGAGCAAGAGAGGACAGCAGGAGAACATTGCCGGGCAAGTTTCCAGGAGTTCCACAGAGGCAGCCAAGAGGGCTGGTGAGTGTTCACACAGCTTGGGAGGCACGCCTGAGAGGACTGAGATGGGTGCATAGCCAGTCTGGAGGATTGTGGTGGCATGGGCACTGGAAAGGGGCAGCTGCAGCCAGGAGGACTGGCAGTGCCTGAAAAGGTGGTACTAGGAGCAGTAGCCACACAGACAGCTAGCACTGGAACTTTCTATATTTTTGCTACAGCATAGGGGCCCGCAGTCCCTGCCTGCAAAGGGCATCTGCTTTGGGCCTGGCTGAGCCAGTGTCGGGCCTACAGTGCTAGCTGATCCGGGAATGCAGGCGAGTGAAGTGCTAGAGGTGTTGAGGAGAGATAGTCTGCAAGCAAGTAAAGTGCTGGAGAGAGATAAAGGAGACTGAATGTATATAGTTGGTCCCAACATTGACTGTCAATTATCTGGGCATCTCATAATTTCCCTATCCAATTCCCCTCAATAAAGTAAATAAATAAAATACAAAAAAACAAGTGCAAGGACTGCTTTCACCTCTCTGGATGCTTGAAATTGTGTGCCTGGCTGGGCAGGGTGAACAGATGGACCACTACACTCAGCAGTACACCTACATATAAAAATATCCAAAAAAGTCTACCTAAAGAAATCAGGACTTTATAGGTACTACACAGAGGTGTCCGTTTATGAAGCAGTGATCAGCGGCGATCCTGAGGATCGCCGCTGATCACAGTCCATAAACAGTTTATGAAACAGAGATAATCGGGGGGAGAAGTGTTTGAACTTGTTCTCCCGCCGATTATCTCTACACACGGAGAATCCTCATTGAATGACACAGAAACGGCCAGTTTATGAAGCGGTGATCTCAACGCTTCACTGGCGATCTGAGTCAGAATTCACACTCCCAGCTTCACCAGCTCAGAGGTGGTGAATCGGGGAGTGAAGAGGAAATCTCGGGGGATCTGAGGGGGAAGGAGGAAGATTTTTAACTTCCTTATGCCTCGTTCAGACCCCCCAACACTGTAAGCATGTCCCCCTGTCATATTTATGTGTATACATATATATACATATATACATATAATGTGTATATGTATATATATATAATGTGTGTGTACATACATGTATATATAATGTGTGTGTGTATACATATGTATATAATGTAGGGGGACTCATTATTTTATTAACAGTAATCCACGCCGTCTGTCCGTGTATTGAGCGGTGATAATTTATCACTGCTTAAAGCGGGGTTCCACCCAAATTTTGAACATTGTCTCTATGCATACTCTTCCTTGCCTAGATGCTGACATGCTGTGTAAAAAAATTTAAATCGCCGTAATTACCTTTTTTTTCTAATCTTCTTAGCACTTCCTGGTTTTCCTCCCATGGGAGTAGGCGTGTTTCTAGCCTCTCCCAGACCTCCCACAGTCCCCTGGGAGCTAGTCTCAGGCTTCCCAGCATGCATTGTGCAACAGCGTCATCACAACATCTCGGTGAATGCTGGGAGCACAGCATTCACCGCATCCAGGAAATACATGCTTGTGGGCTTCAAATGCCCACAATGAAGATGGAAACCGCCTTCAATGAATTTTATAAGTTATTCTTTACAATGAAATCGGACACAGGCGGACTTATTACACAGAACATGTGATTAGATAATCATGAGAAGAAAAGTTTGTGAATGAACTCCCCAAAAAAAAAAACGATAGATAGGTGGACCCCTACTTTAATAAACTGACATCTTGGTATTCTGGTGCTGTAATCTCGTAAAGTCTCACGAGATTCCAGTATCAGGAGCCGTTCTCTACTGTTGAAAGCATTTGTAGATCTCTTCACTCCTCCAAAGGTGAAGCGATCTACAAAGCTTCATAAACTGGCACACAGAGGAGAAAAATCTTCACTGTGAATGCCGGAGAACGAAGCAGTGAATAGATTTCACTGCTTCATAAACGGACACTAGAATATATAAAAAGATCAATTTTATTCTTACATATGTTGAAACAATTGCAAATATGCTAAAATTCTACAAATACATGAATTGTTCTAACACAACTTGGTTTCATTTATATGTCACTACTTTGCTCATCATCCATGGCCCATCAAGTTGCTTGTTGAAAGTTCAACGGTTTTGTGGCGTCAACAGCAGAAACTCTAAAATTATAGAGAACGTGTGTTTATATCAAATTCCATTTGTTAACAGTAGATGTTTGATATGAGCAAAAATTGTCATATAAAAATAGTAAAGCATTACGACTCTCGATTATATCTTCCTGGAAGGAAAAGATCCAAGGACAAAATTGTGTGACCAAGAAGTTTAGAGGTCACCATAGGTTCAAATGATGGTAAAGGTCCTGGTGGTGTACTAGGGGTAAAATGGGGGGGGGGTATGTATCTGCAACAGTAAATAGAGAGATTTTCAAAACTGTCAGAGTTTACCAAACTGAGGAACCTTACACGACTGTCTACCCAAAGAATTGAGACCTTGTACTTAAGTATGTTAAAATACTGTTGGAGCTTTATTATACCCAACTGTACCCCTACTCCCCAGGTTAGGTATGGTAACAAATAGCAATTTAAATAAATTTTTAAGTATTAAGTAATATGTTTGAATCTATAAATAGGGTGAAACAGTGAATTAATTTTTATATAGAATCTATAAGACTACATTGCTACATGCAGCTAGGGCCCCCCTTAGTAGTCCCCTTTTTGAATATAATGTAATATGCCTAGAAAATCCACCATAAGTCTATACAAATAGCAATGTATTTTTAATCTATCTTCAAAGTGAGGGGGTACCTGCATTAAAAGCAGACCCCCCATGCCATATCCTCAAATGCTATGTACACACGATCGGACATTCCGACAACAAAACCGTGGATTTTTTTCCGACAGATGTTGGCTCAAACTTGTCTTGCATACACACAGTCACACAAATGTTGTCGGAAATTTGTGGTGACGTACAACACGTACAACGAGCTGAGAAAAATGAAGTTCAATAGCCAGTGCGGCTCTTCTGCTTGATTCCGAGCATGCGTGGATTTTTGTCCTTCGAAATTGTGTACACACGCTCGGAATTTCCAACAACAGGTCTTGTTGGAAAATTTGAGAACCTGCTCTCAAACAGTTGTTGTCGGAAATTCTGACAGCAAATGTATGATGGAGCATACACATGTTCGGAATTTCTGACAATAAGCTCACATCGAACATTTGTTGTCAGAAAATCCTATCGTGTGTACGGCCCATAAGCTAGATGTGCTCCAGGAGGGTCCGGGACCGTCAGTGGGTGCACGTGGGTTCGTCTGGGGAGGATTACCCCTCCAGCCCTCTATATTTGGGCCTAAACTAGCTTTACCGCTCAGCGCATGTGCGCCGCGGCAGCCCCGCAATTTGAACAAAACAATGGTCATTAATATAGAGTTGGCCTCCCTCTGCCGCTATACCATCCTCCACTCTTCTGTGAAGATTTTCCACAAGATTTTGGAGTGTGTCTGGGGTATTTTGTGCCTATTCACCCAAAAGAACATTTGTGAGGTCACATACTGATGTTGGATGAGAAAACCTGGCTTACAATTGGTGTTCCAACTCATCCCAAATATGTTCTGTAGGGTTGAGGTCAGGGCTCTATGTTGGCCACCCAAGTTCTTCCACATAAAACTCATCAAAACGCATCTTTTTGGAGATGGCTTTGTAGCTTTGTACACAGGGGCACAGTCATACTGGAACAAAAATGGGTCTTCACCAGACTGATACCACAAGATTGGATGTACACAACTCTATGGAGCTGGCTTTGTACACGGACACAATTATAATGAAAAAGGGCCTTCACCAAACTGATACTATAAGGTTAGAAGCTCGTAATTGTAGCATTGCCCTTCTTGAAGGGGGAGCTAAATAACACAAAGGTTGGTGAGATCTGACAAAACTCCTAGGCAGACAGGACCAATAATGGGAATTATGGCATGAAGATCCTCTGGTTGAAAACATTTGAAACTTATAGGAAGCTGGGGGCTGACTACACACTCCCTCACTGTCCATGGAGATGTAGCATTGTTGTCACCCTAGGACAGGCAGTTTGTTAGGACCTCAGAACACCAACCCCTTCTCTTTACCATGGGGAGGTGCCCTGTAGTCGTCAGTAGTAACTTGGAACAATTGATAAGAGTGCAGCACAGGTAGAGAGAGCAGGAAGGTATCAAATCACAAGATTTCTGGCAGGATCAACAGGCATTTTTTTAAACTTATCAAACAGATATAACAATGTGCTTTCAATTGTATATTTAACATATGAAAGGGGACCAAACAAAAGCTGTTCATTGCTAGGGTTTATATTTTCTACATAACATTTTCTCTAATCTAGGTGTCTCCAAACTGGAGCACTATTCCTTTCCCTATTACGAGGCACTATTCTTTCCACTGATACCAATGATGGGGCACTTTTCTTCCCACTAACACCAACAATGGGGTACTATTCTTCCCACTAAAATATAGAAAAATGCAGCGCTTAAAATTATTAAGTGTAAACAGTGATATTGAATAAGAACAACACTAATAGATTATGATAAAAAGTCCACCAAGTGAAATAATGGACACCAAACATCTATGACCTAACAAAAAATGAAAATAAATATAAAGTCCACCACGTGAATATTTGATTGGCATCAAAAAATGGAGCAACAGTTTATATATTTTTTCAATGATTTCTAGAACGTCCTCAAAGTAGACATGTTGAAAAAGGAAGAAGTAAACAGGAATCTTGTGAGGGAACCACCACCAATTATGTGAAGGCTTACTGGAACTGGTGGACTTAGAGAGGCATATACCACCTAAGTCAACCAAGTCTGTAGTGATGAACATTATATGCGATATGAACCTCTCAGCTATCCGGATAGCCACAATCACATTAGAATTTAGGAACAGCACTGGTCAGCAAGTTATTCTCACGAATGGGCAATTAGATTTCAGACGAAGAAACGACCGAGGAGGTTTCTCATATCCACACGTGGAAACCAAGAAATAAAACAAAGTTCCACATAGTGCGATATCGTTTAGGAGGAATATTTATTAAAAAAAGTAATAAAATTGAACACTCATTTGAAGAGGCGATCAAAAGCTTATCGAACATAAAATGGCGCAGTAGTGATGGCAGCACTCGCACCAACGTGTTTTGTCTGAATAGATGTCATCTGGGGTGTGGAAATGGGGTACTATTCTTCCCACTGACACCAGAGATGGGAACTCATTCTCCCACTGACACCAATTACGGGGCACTATTCCTGCCACTGACACCAATTACGGGGCACTATTCCTGTCACTAACACCAATAATGTGTTTATTTTTACTCCCACTGACCACCAGGCCTTTGGCATAGTTTATGCCCACCAATGCCAGGGCATATTCTACTCCCACTGGCCACAGTCCAGTCCTCCTAAAGTTTGAAGAGCTGTAAACTGGACCATTGTTTTAAAAAGTTTGGAGACCCTTGCTTTAATCACATGTTCGATAAGAAGGACTTCTGAAACATGCATGTACAGCCATGACCTGATTAAAAAAAAAAAATGACTTCCCTAGTACAGACCTAAAGTAAGACAAAGCGACATACTACGGGTCACATTAATGAAAGCTAAAACCTAGTCAGGGTCCTGTTACTACTACTATGATTTGGTTAACACTGTATTAATGTTAATGCTTGATGGCTTAATTAACCAATAGTCTATGGAAAGAGACAGCAGTATATTGCTACATAATCCCATATCATTAAAACAAACATATCAGACTGATGAAAAAGAAAGTAAAATCAATAGAACTCTGCTCCATGTCAAGCACTTAAGAAGTAAATTGACTTAACCTCTATTTCATACCTAATGGGAAGGTCTATAATTCACTCAAGTTGGACCCAATCGTGGATCTTGTTACCACCATAAATCTTTGCCTTCAAGCAGAACTCCAGAAAGACATTGCCCAGCTCAAATACACACACATGAACTGTTCTAGCTGCCAAAACATTTATAATGCTGTCCGGTAGATCTGATTGGAAGTCCCCTATCACATGACATGGCCAAATGCAGACCCTGTAGCCTACCTCAATCCAGCAGCAGCATCATCAAGGGGAATCAGTGTTGTCCACATTGGGGCAATTGACACTAGCTTTTCTGTTTCAAATGCCTCCATTGATATTCTTTCATTGACCAAGTCTGTCTGGACAGTATGGTCAACTGCTGACTTGACATCAGGCAGCTCAACTCTTCAATAAGACGCAGAAGTGGAATCCAATGCAACTTTAGTCCTGGTAAGTGCAGTAAAGAGAATGCTTTTTTTTAGTCATTTGAAGTATAAGACATCGACTTTATTAAGCCCAGAGTCTGCAAAAAATTACGACCGGATACACAATTTGTGATACCAAATCTACCAAAAACCAATATACCAATTTAGCGCCATATCAGCCCCATAAGTGTGAAATATAAAGTGTAAATGAAGAAATAAATATGTGACCGTAAATAAAGTGCAAATAGTGCAAAAAATTCATACACATAACAATTCATAAAGTGAAATAAAAACTGTGCAAATATGTCATAATATGTAAAAATGTCCCAATGTATCAATCCAGAAAATCATACAAATAACTCTACATACCTTTTACAATTCTGTTCAAAAATACAAAAACAATGTCCCAATGGGGGCGATTTACCAAAACTGATCCACACAGAATGTGGTGCAGCTGTGCATAGTAACCAATCAGCTTCAAACTTCAGCTTGTTCAATGAAGCTTTGACAATAAAACCTGGAAGCTGATTGGTTTCTATGCACAGCTGCATCAGATTCTCTGTGCTCCAGTTTTAGTAAATCTCCCCCAATGGAACAATCCAAGACAAAATACTAGTGTCGACACCACGTGAGAAGTGAAGCCACAAGCCTCTTACCAGATGACGTGGACCATTTAAATAAAAAATGGTCAGCAGCTTTCAATTGCGTATATTGGCACTACCTAGAGTCAGTACTTGAAACGTTTGGGTTTGGTCCTATTTTTCGTAAAATATCCTTTGGCCAGGATTAAGTTGGGGGGAATCTCTTTTCTCCTTTCTCAATCTGGCAGGGGAAGAGGCAGGGGTGTCCCCTGGTCTGTTAAACCACGGCTCAGCCACCTTTTTTTCATTGCCCCCTGGCAGCCCATGTGAAACAGGCCTAAGCAATTATTTTAATCCCTATGTTAGAAAATCAATAATTCTTTCAAGGAAGAGACCCTCCTACTCATTTTTGTATGACTGACAGCAACTGATCAACTCAACTCTTCCATGATATCTGCTCACCTTCTCTAACAGGGGCACCCCACAGAGATTAAAAAAAAAATTGGGGTCCTTGATACCACTCACATTTTACAGCTACTTCCTCTGACAGCAGATGAACCAGCAATTTGTTAACTCATCTCTCTTTGACAAACCATGGATTATTCCTAATTCGTAGGTTTTAACCATCTTTCATACACAAGCTTTTATGTAACTAGTAATGAAAGACAAGAGACTGTAGCTGGTTTATTGAATTTAGAGTTTGATAATGCAAAGTTTCTCGCAAAAAAAACATATAAAAACAAAAACAAGGGAACATCCAAAATGTTGACATGTAATTGGAATAGAAGTTGAAGGGAAATCTTCCAGTGGGTACATTTGTCCTGACAAGTCTGTAGTCTGGGAGAGAGAGTAACCTTTGGGGTAGGCCACAAGAGACTCTGGAGGAAAAGAACCTACATTGGGAAGTGTGGGAGAGATGGCTGGACATTCTGTGCTTAAGTGTTGCTACAGTGTTGGTACACTGTACTATACTGTAAGTGTTGCTACTGAGTACTGTACTGTTGGACTTAAATGATGGAGATGATACAGATTTGTTAATATGTTGTCGCTTCAGATTGTCGCTTAAGATCTTAAAAAACTTTGCTCGTGTGGACATTTCTTTATTTTTCGTAAGTGAGCCTCAAGCCAGGAGAATGTGAGTAACAAGATGGAGGTGAGCATGAGGCCTGGTAACCCTTACATGATGACAAGAGTAACCAACGCCAAGACATTGTTCTTGTGTGACATCTCCATAAACATTCTGTAGCCTTCTGTGGATTTCAGACAGCCTGCACCCATCCTTTGTCAAGAAGTCAGTGACGGCACATTGCTTCTGCTTGGAATCCATTATTTACCTGCAATAAAAAAGAAGAGTTACTATAAAGGAATAGTTACTCTACCAACATGTGAAATTTGAACGACCTTTTTAAGTTAATAAAGTGTAAGTCTGTAGTTTGGGAGAGAAGTAACCTTCAGGGTAGGCCATAGTAGACTATGGAGGAGAATCCACTGTTGGGGGACCTATATTGAGGAGTGTGGGAGAGATGGATGGACATTCTGTGTCCAAATGTTACTACACTATAGAATACTGTACTGCTGGACTTAAATAATGGAGATGAAGAAGCTGATGTACAGAGTCATTACCATGTTGTTGCTTCAGTAAAATTGTTAAAGGGCTACTGTGTGGACATTCCTTTATTTTTTGGAGGTGGGCCTCAGGTCAGGAGAATGTGAATACCAAGATGGAGTTGGGCCTCAGGCCAGGTAACCCTTACTTGGTGACAAGAGTAACCAATGAGAAGACAATGTTGTTGTCAATATGACATATCCATAAACATTCTGTAGCCTTCTGTGGATGTTGGACAGCCTTTATCAAGAACTCAATCAATGATGGCATGTTACTTCTGCTTAGAATCCATTATGTACCTACACTCAGAAAGAAGAAAAAGAATTACTATAGAGCAGGGCTTTTTTTCTCAGAGAATAGGTGCAGGAACTCAACCATGCCCGCCACACACACATACCTGACAAATGGCATCAAATAGTGGCTCTTCCCTCTGCATACAACTCCTCCCTCCACTGCCCTCATCTTCTCCCCCCTCCTTAAAAGCTCCACCATCTGTCATATTTCTTACCTTTGTTGCAATATTAAGCTGAAGCACCTATCCGGCTGTAGAACCTCCCAGCATACTATACTATACTACAGTCACTTGCAACGGAGATCATACAGTAGGATCATCAACAACTGGTCACCAGGGAAAAAATGGAGACCACAGAGGGTGCAGCCTACCACACACCTTCTCCTGCCCATGACTTCACTGAACCCTGGGCACCTGTTCTGTATCTCCCTTGTCCCTGTCTGGCACTCAGTAGGATCTGCACAGGGGATCTGACCTGTGGGAGCTACTGGGAGATAAGCTATCACTTGTAAACGCAGAAGCTGGACTTCAGTGTTACCAAGTAAAAGTGGTGAGCAGGGAACAGAAGACCTGAGCCAGAGGTGTTGGAACTGAGTTCCCCCTAGTTCCTGCTGAAAAAAAGCCCTGCTATAGAGGAAAAGTTTCTCTCTTAACAAGTGAAATTTAAAAGACCCATGTAAGTTAATAAAGTTGTAAGTCGGTAGTTTTCAAGAGAAGCAACCTTCAGGGTGGGCCATAGAAGACTCTGGAGGAGAATCCCCTGTTGGGGGTCTTACATTGAGGAGTGTGGAAGAGATGAATGGACATTCTATGTTAAAGTGTTACTACACTGTAGAGTACTGTATCACTGGACTCAAATGATGGAGATAAAGAAACTGGTGTACAGAGTCAATAGCATGTTGTTTCAGTAAAATTGTTAAAAGGCTACTGTGTGGACGTTCCTTTATTTTTTAGGAGGTGGGCCTCAGGTCAGGAGAATGTGAGTACCAAGATAAAGGTGGGCCTCAGGCCAGGTAACCCTTAATTAGTGACAAGAGTAACCAATGACAAGACATTGCTCTTGTCAACATGTGGATGTTGGATAATCTTCGTCAAGAACTCAATGACGGCACGTTACTTCAGCTTGGAATCTGATATTTACCTGCAATGAAAAATAAGAAGAGTTACTGTAGGGCAGTGGTCTCCAAACTGTGGCCCGGGGGCCAAATGCAGCCCTTTGCTTGTTTTATCAGGCTCTTGGGGCACTATTCCTCCCTCTAAAACAAGACACAATCCTGCCAACTGACACCAACAGTGGGGCACCGTTTCTCCCACTGGAACCAATAATGGGGCACCATTTCTCCCACTGACACCAATAATGGGGCATTATTCCTCCCCATGATACCAACAATGGAGCACTCTTCCTCCCACTGACACCAAATGTGACGATGTTTACTCCCACTGATGTCAGGAATATTTCCACTCTTGCTGGTCACAATCCGGCCCCCCTAAAGTCTGAAGAACAATAAACTGGCCCTTTGTTTAGGAAGTTTGAAAACCCCTGCTTTAGAGGAAGTGTTACTCTACCAACATGTACTAACATCCAAATTTTCAGGACAAGCTTTTGGGGTGTGCCCCCTTTCTCAACCTCCAAGCAGTTCTGCATAAACCTTAAAGAGGACACACCATGAAAGTTTGTCTTGAAAATCTGGATGTTAGAGCAAACAAAAAAAATTTCACGGACAGTACTTGTTGCAAGTGCACTAATACGGCTACAATCTTTTCCACCAACTTGTAAAATTTGAATGACCTATGCCAATTAATATAAAGTAATGCCCACTTTTGCATTCATTTTGGTACAGCCCTCGTACTTTAAACTCATTCTGCACTTATAGGTAAACACATTGTAGTATTTGATTCTCTTCTCTTGTGTGTGTCTGTCCTTCCTACTCTAGCTCAACCACACATTAGTTCCATGACGTGAGCCACCGTGCAAAAGAAATGAGTCAGCAAGCAGCAAAGGAAGATACTTTGGGAATATCGGTCAAATCAGAGCTTCAGTGATATCATGAAATTCCAGCTACGCTCTTATACATTTACTGAAACTGTGGGGCTAAGCTGGCAGTTAATCATTCTTATGCTGGGCTGTCTAATTGTGTATCCTTTTCTATCTGCTATACAACAGCATTGCGTTTCATTTAGTTATTATCATAGCCAAGATGAGGACTCGCCAACATCATGGTGCCACCGACATTAGCGGTTCAAGACTGGTTGGTGTGGCATTCAGCACCAGATGGAGGAGACTTTGAGGTCTATTTTTATAATAACAGCCCTGTATATATTCCCCCTCCAGCCCCTCCTGCAGTGCTTTGAAAAAGTATTCACACCCCTTGATTTTTTCCACATTTTGTCATGTTACAGCTAAAAACGTAAATGTATTTTATTGGGAATTTATGTGATAAACCAACACAAAATGGCACATAATTGTAAAGTAGAAGGAAAATGATAAATGGTTTTCAAAATGTTTTTACAAATAAATATGTGAAAAGTGTGGTGTGCATTTGTATAGCGCCCCCCTGGGTCAATACTTTGTAGAACCACCTTTCACTGCAATTACAGCTGCAAGTTTTTTTGGGGATGTCTCTACCAGCTTTGCACGTCTAGAGAGTGACATTTTTGCCCATTCTTCTTTGCAAAATAGCTAAAAGCTCTGTCAGATTGGATGGAGAGCTTCTATGAACAGCAATTTTCAAGTCTTACTACAGATTCTCAATTGGATTTAGGTCTGGACTTTGACTGGGTCATTCTAACACTTGAATATGCTTTGATCTAAACCATTCCATCGTTGCTCTGGCTGTATGTTTAGGGTCGTGGTCCTGCTGGAAGGTGAACCTCCGCCCCAGTCGCAAGACTTTTGCAGACTCTAACAGGTTTTCTTTTAAGATTGCCCCGTATTTGGCTCCATCCATCTTCCCATCAACTCTGACCAGCTTCCTTGTCCCTGCTGAAGAAAAGCATCCCCACAACACAATGCTAACATCACCATGTTTCATGGTGGGGATGTTATATTCAGGGTGATGGGCAGTGTTAGTTTTCTACCACACATAGCGTTTTGCTTTTAGGCCAAAAAGTTTAATTTTGGTCTCACCTGACCAGAGCACCTTCTTCCACATGTTTGCTGTATCCTCCACATGGCTTCTCGCAAACTGCAAACAGGATTTCTTATGGCTTTCTTTCAACAATGACTTTCTTCTTGCCACTCTTCCATAAAGGTCAGATTTGTGGAGAGCACAACTAATAGTTGTCCTGTGGACAGATTCTCCCACCTGAGCTGTGGATCTCTACAGCTCCTCCAGAGTTACCATGGGCCTCTTGGCTGCTTCTCTGATTAATGCTCTCCTTGCCCGGCCTGTCAGTTTAGGTGGATGGCCATGTTTTGGTAGGTTTGCAGTTGTGCCATACTCTTTCCATTTTCGGATGATGGTTTAAACAGATCTCCGTGAGATGTTCAAAGCTTGGGATTTTTTTTATAACCTAACCCTGCTTTAAACTTCTACACAACTTTATCCCTGATCTGTCTGGTGTGTTCCTTGGCCTTCATGATGCTGATTGTTCACAAAGGTTCTCTAACAACCCTCTGAGGGCTTCACAGAACAGCTGTATTAATACTGAGATTAAATTACACACAGGTGGACTCTATTAACTAATTAGATGACTTCTGGAGGCAATTGGTTATACTAGATTTTAGTTATTGGTATCAGAGTAAAGGGGGCTGAATGCAAATTCACCCCACACTTTTCACATATTTATTTGTAAAAAAATTTGAAAACCATTTTCATTTTCCTTCTACTTCACAATTATGTGCCACTTTGTGTTGGTCTATCACATAAAATCCCAATAAAAAACATTTACGTTTTTGGTTGTAACATGGCAAAATGTGGAAAATTTCAAGGGGTATGAATACTTTTTCAAAGGCACTGTATATCTACTATATCCAAAGACAGACACCAGATGTAGGCACCCCAGTGTACAAGGCAATGTTTACAGCCGATTTTTCCCAAGCACCTGTGCTAAAATGTGCAGGACAGGTATGGCTATATGACCTCTAAAGAGGAATGGGTAAGCACTCCAAGCCAATCAGATACACCTGTTCTGACAAGGAACATGCTTCCAGAAGGAGAGAGTGGATTGACGACTCATCAGTCTGCTACTGCTGCTTCACTGTCCAATCACAGGCTGGGGTGAGAGAGTCACAAATAAGAAACAGCAGGGGGCACTATATAAGTGTAATATATAAAGTACAGTATTTTATTATTAAAGAAGACAATTGGAAGATATAAATGAAAAAAAAAGCACCTGTCTTAAGATCTCAGCCTGGTTTGACCATCATCTCTGTAATGGCAGTAGGAGGTGGGAATCCAGTCCTGAGTATATATACACCGTCACCGGCCGGGTCACCATAAGGCGACAGGAGGCATCAAGAGGCCTTGCTGCACATTTTGAGGCAATAGGAGGTGGGAATTGCTTTGACCACCACTGTCATGGTAGAAGGGGTGGGAATCCAGTTCTGAGTATATGTACACCGCCTCCAGCCGAGTCTGTCAAAGATGCTGAGAAACTCACTGACAGCAAGGAAAACACAGGCATGACCTCAGGCGCCGGGAGGCATCAAGGGGGGTGTGGCTACGCGTTTCGAGGCAGTAAGCGATGGGAATAGCTTTGACGATCATCCCTGTCATGGCAGTAGGAAGTAGGAATCTAGTTTTGAGCATATGTACACCGCCGCACGCTGGATCTGTCCAAGATGCTGAAAAAATCACTAACAGCATGGGAAACACAGGAGTGATGTCAGATTTCGGGAGGCATCAAAGGGTCGTGGCTATGTGTTTTGAGGCAAACGGAGGTGGGAATCGCTTAGACCATCACCTCTTTCATGGCAGAAGGAGGTGGGAATCCAATTAAAAAGTATACGTACACCGCCACCGGCTGGGTCTGTCCAAGATGCTGAGAAACCGACTGACAGCATGGAAATTGAAGGCATGACCTCAGACGACAGGAGGCATTAAGGGGACATGGCTATGCATTTCAAGGCAATAGGAGGTGGGAATCGTTTTGACCATCACCTCTGTCATGGTAGAAGGAGGTGGGAATCCAGTCCAGAGTATATGCACACTGACGCTGGCCAGGTCTGTCCAAGATGCTGAGAAACTCACTGACAGGAGGTATCAGGGGGGCGTCGCTATGTGTTTTGAGACAGTAAGAGGTGGGAATAGCTTCGACGATCATCCCTGTCATGGCAGTAGGAAGTGGGAATCCAGTTCTGAGTATATGCACACCACGGCACACTGGGTCTGTCCAAGATGCTGAGAAACTCACTGACAGCAGAGAGAACACAGGAGTGATGTCAGATTGCGGGAGGCATCTAGGGGGCGTTGCTATGTGTTTTGAGGCAAAAGGAGGTGGGAATCGCTTTGACAATCATCTCTGTCATGGCAGTAGGAGGTGGGAATCCAATCAAAAGTATACAGTGGGGAACGGAAAGTATTCAGACCCCCTTAAATTTTTCACTCTTTGTTATATTGCAGCCATTTGCTAAAATCATTTAAGTTCATTTTTTTCCTCATTAATGTACACACAGCACCCCATATTGACAGAAAAACACAGAATTGTTGACATTTTTGCAGATTTATTAAAAAAGAAAAACAGAAATATCACATGGTCCTAACTATTCAGACCCTTTGCTCAGTATTTAGTAGAAGCCCCTTTTGATCTAATACAGCCATGAGTCTTTTTGGGAAAGATGCAACAAGTTTTTCACACCTGGGTTTGGGGATCCTCTGCCATTCCTCCTTGCAGATCCTCTCCAGTTCTGTCAGGTTGGATGGTAAACGTTGGTGGACAGCCATTTTTAGGTCTCTCCAGAGACACTCAATTGAGTTTAGGTCAGGGCTCTGGCTGGGCCCTTCAAAAACAGTCACTGAGTTGTTGTGAAGCCACTCATTTGTTATTTTAGCTGTGTGCTTAGGGTCATTGTCTTGTTGGAAGGTAAACCTTCGGCCCAGTCTGAGTTCCTGAGCACTCTGGAGAAGGGTTTTGTCCAGGATATCCCTGTACTTGGCCACATTCATCTTTCCCTCGATTGGAACCAGTTGTCCTGTCCCTGCAGCTGAAAAACACCCCCACAGCATGATGCTGCCACCACCATGCTTCACTGTTGGGACTGTATTGGACAGGTGATGAGCAGTGCCTGGCTTTCTCCACACATACCGCTTAGAATTAAGGCCAAAAGGTTCTATCTTGGTCTCATCAGACCAGAGAATCTTATTTCTCACCATCTTGGAGTCCTTCAGGTGTTTTTTTTATCAAACTCCATGTGGGCTTTCATGTGTCTTGCACTGAGGAGAGGCTTCCGTCGGGCCACTCTGCCATAAAGCCCTGACAGGTGGAGGGCTGCAGTGATGGTTGACTTTCTACAACTTTCTCCCATCTCCCGACTGCATCTCTGGAGCTCAGCCACAGTGATCTTTGGGTTCTTCTTTACCTCTCTCACCAAGGCTCTTCTCCCCCGATAGCTCAGTTTGGCCGGACGGCCAGCTCTAGGAGGGTTCTGGTTGTCCCAAACGTCTTCCATTTAAGGATTATGAAGGCCACTGTGCTCCTAGGAACCTTAAGTGCAGCAGAATTTTTTTTGTAACCTTGGCCAGATCTGTGCCTTGCCACAATTCTGTCTCTGAGCTCTTCAGGCAGTTCCTTTGACCTCATGATTCTCATTTGCTCTGATATGCACTGTGAGCTGTAAGGTCTTATATAGACAGGTGTGTGGCTTTCCTAATCAAGTGCAATCAGTATAATCAAACACAGCTGGACTCAAATGAAGGTGTAGAACCATCTCAAGGATGATCAGAAGAAATGGACAGCACCTGAGTTAAATATATGAGTGTCACAGCAAAGGGTCTGAATACTTAGGACCATGTGATATTTCAGTTTTTCTTTTTTAATAAATCTGCAAAAATGTCAACAATTCTGTGTTTTTCTGTCAATATGGGGTGCTGTGTGTACATTAATGAGGGAAAAAAATTAACTCAAATGATTTTAGCAAATGGCTGCAATATAACAAAGAGTGAAAAATGTAAGAGGGTCTGAATACTTTCCATCCCCACTGTATGTACACCGCCACCGATGTCTTGGACTTTCTTTCCAAGATGCTGAGAAACTGACTGACAGCTTGGAAATCGCAGGCGTGGCTATGCATTTCAAGGCAGTAGGAGGTGGGAATCCCTTTGACCATCACCTCTGTCATGGTAGTAGGAGGTGGGAATCCAGTCCAGAGTACATGCACACTGACGCCGGCCAGGTCTGTCCAAGATTCTGAGAAACTCACTGACAGCATGGGAAACACAGCCGTGACCTCAGACGCCGGGAGGTATCAGGGGGGTGTGGCTACGTGTTTCTAGGCAGTAAGAGGTGGGAATAGCTTTGACAATCATCCCTGTCATAGCAGTAGGAAGTAGGAATTCAGTTCTGAGAATATGTACACCACCACACGCTGGGTGTGTCTGATGCTGAGAAACTCACTGACAGCATGGTAAACACAGAAGTGATGTCAGATTTCGGGAGGCATCAAAGGGGCATGGCTATGTGTTTTGAGGCAAAAGGAGGTGGGAATTGCTTCGACCATCACCTCTGTCATGGTAGTAGGAAGTTGGAATCCAGTCCAGAAAATATGTACACCATCACCGGCTGGATCTGTCTAAGATGCTGAAAAACTCACGGACATCATGGGAAACATAGGAGTAATATAAGACACTGGGAGGCATCAAGGGTGTGGCTACGCATTTCAGGGCAGCCCTGCCACTTTCTCAAGCCTTTATATGTCTTGAGGTGAGAGAGTGACCAAGCTGTAATGCTTAATTACAGTAGAAAAAAGTCAGGTCACTAACCTCAGTCTAATCCACTAGGGAACCCTACCGTTACAGCCCAAAATGTGGATGCTCAGCCAATGGTGATACTATATTATAGATCACTCAGAAAAAAGCTAGCAAACCTCCTAACTATAATAAAGAAATCAATTGGATATTGCTTTCCTGCCCATAAATCTGGAAATAAATATTTAGGAACATCTCCATTTGATAGCCAACAGCCAGCACTTTGCACATCTATTAGCTCTTAATCCAGGCTGTCACCAACAGCTCGGCTCCTCACTGGCAGTCAGGAGCCAATCTGATTGGTTTCTGATAATGTGATCATTATGTCACTAGTCACGTATGATAACATGAAGGCTGGAAGCTTTATTGAAAAAAAATGACTGTAAACCTTTAAGCCATACACTAGTGGATTTTCAAATGAACGTTCGTATGAACATTCGTGCAAAAATTTGTACGAAACTTTTCAGTGCATTCGATGAATGGCGTTTAAAGCAATTATTAGAAATTCGATCAAGAAAAATGTTCCCAACACTACAGTTAAAAACTAACAGTGATTGGATCCCACTAAGGATTAGAAATTTGAAATGTTCTTAATAAAAAAAAAAAATTTTAAAATTTAAAAAAATAATATATATATATATATATATATATATATATATATATATATATATATATATATATATTTATATATATATATATATATATATATATATATATATATATATATATATATATATATATATATATATATTTATATATATATATATATAATTGGAACCAAATTTGATTAGTGTATGGCCAGATTTAGCTTGCTGATGAACAGTGCCCCCTTTAGGCTGCAGTAGTATCTGCATTGCCAAGTTGGTGGGACAGCAATATTTAAAAAATAAAAAGTTAAAAAATTGAAATAAAAATTTTATTTTTACCTGTTCTGGTCCTCTCCACTGGGAAGATTTTCCTTCACTTCCTGTCCTGCAGGCACATTAGGAAGTGAATAGGAATCTCCCCAAAGTTAGGAAAATTTAGTAGCCACTGTTACACAAAAAATATAAAAAAATCTGACAGATTTAATTACCCTTCACCTACTGCATCCAAAAAATTTAAATAAAATCAAATAAAAATAAAAAGTTTTAGATACAGATACACAAATATTTATAAACAAATAAAATTATTTAGGTATGCAAATTATTCATAAGGTTATAGTCAAGTTAAGTGATGCATGCTGACACTCCTAAATTTGGTCCGTGCGTCACGGTATCAATGAATGGCCTCTGGTCAGGAAAGGAGTTAACTAAAAAAAAAAGTTTTATCTGCAGATACATTTTACAAATATTTAAAAATAAATAAAAATGATGCAGGTGTGCAGATTATTTATAGGGTTATGGTCAGGTTAACTGACACATGCTGACCCTCTTAAATTTGGCTTGTGCGTCAAGGCATCAATGAATGACCCATAGGCGTGCACGTGGGGTGTGGCAGGTATGCCTGGGCACACCCTAATCACCCTGTACTGTGCAGATTCCCCCTGGTGCCTGGCTGCGGAGAACTGGACTGGGGAATCTCTGTCCTCAGTCCCTTTCTCTATCTCAAAAGTGAGGCATCAGGGGTCTGTTTAGACCCCTGATATTTCACCAACCCCCCCCCCCCCCCAACGTTAAAAAAAAAAAAATTAATTAAATTGTAAAAAATAATAAAAAAATTAAATTGTAAAAAAGTAATAATAATAATAAAAAAAAAAATAGTACAAATAAACTACTAACACCAACCCCTGCCCCACTGACACTGTCCACTGCTCTACTAACAACATCTTCTGCCCTACTGACAAAGTCCACTGCAATACTGATTTTATATATATATATATATATATATATACACACACACACACACAAAGATGCAAAAGGTTGCGCACACCTATGGAATGACCTCTGGTTAGGCAAGGAGAAAAAAAAAAGTTTTAGCTGCAGATAAACTTTACAAATATTTAAAAATAAATAAAAATGATGCAGGTATGCAAATTATTCATAGGGTTATGGTCTGGTTAGGAAAGGGGATGACCTCTGGTTAGGAAAGGGGAAAAAAAAAAGTTTTAGCTGCAGATACACTTTACAGATATTTAAAAATAAATAAAATTGACGCAGGTATGTAAATTATGCTTAGGGTTATGGTCAGGTAACTGACACATGGTGACCCTCCTAAATTTGGCCCTGAATGACCTCTGGCCAGGAAAGAGGAAAAATGAAAAAAAAAAAGTTTTAGCTGCAGATAAACTTTACAAATATTTAAAAATAAATAAAAATGACGCAGGTATGCAAATTATTCATAGGGTTATGGTCAGGTTAACTGACACATGGTGACCCTCCTAAACTTGGCCCATGCGTCTAGGCATCAATGATCTCTCGTTGTGAAAGGGTTAACATTTTTTAAAATTTTTTTTAATTTCATTTTATTTTTTTATTCTATTTTTTATTTATTTTTTTTAAAGAAGAGAAAGTCAAATGTTGCAAACCGAGTACAAATTTGGTAAACTTTATTTCCTCGGTGCAGAATTGGAAGAGTGCTGGCCATTCAGAAAAGTATATTGTTGCGTCTGCAAGCCCTAAATACGGCCTTATTGACGAATCTCTATAGGGATAAATTGCTGTCATTATGTACGCAGGGTCCCCAGTGGCCTGAATCTCCGGAAGGAGGCCAAGACTCAGTATATGAAGTGTGCAGTCACAGCCAAAACTATAGCTCAGGCTTAATGCTCATAAATCACCCTTCAGATCCTCATCCTACCAATGTAAGGGATTTCACGACACCCTAGAGGTCCCCCAACGTTACTTTTCTCTTGTCTTCTACCCTCTCGCAAATCACTGTCTAACGATCTCCCTGGCAGGAGATTAATGGCGTGCTCTCTGGTTTCTTTACACCACCATTAATCCGGATAAATTAGCCATATTTTTATGCTGACCTGTATCGAAGCTTCTATCCTTCTGATCCAACACAAGCTGTCCATATGTGTCACCAAGGGAGAATGGCATCTTTATGATCATCATTGATGGGACCATCATCCTTGTAGGTCAAGATTTCAGTTTTCTTTTTATTTTTTTGCTGTGATTCTGTTTCAAATGGAAATTGGACACTGAGAGTTACTGCAGAGGTCATTAATACGGCGTACTTCCTCATTAGAATGCAATTACCGTTAATTAGATAATGCTTCGACTTAGACTTTTTTTGCTGTTCCCTCTCCATTTCTTTCTCTTCTTTAAATGGAAACTATAATCTTTTAGTATATTTTACTTACATTTTTTTTTTAAATAATACATTTTATATTTCCGTAGTGTGTTTCTTCCTTGGGGACTCAAAGTGCTTATCAAATTGGTGTTGGGGCAGATAGGAGGTGAGGCAACTATTTTGGGAATGCTCAACAAATAGAATATCATGCTAGGGCCCAGTGGCGGCCCATCCATAAAGGGCGCACGGGCGCCGCCTCCCCTATCCAAGCATTCGGCCCTCTGATCTACATATCAGAGCGCTGGACCATGGATTCCAATGTGGGGTGAGTGTTTTTTTAAAGCATCTGATTAGAGCCAGAGGCTCTAAATAGGCTTAAAAAAAGGGTGGTCTCGGAGCACAGAGCTCCGATCCTACCCTGTTGTCATGCTAGAACCAAAAATGTAAATGTATTTTATTGGGATTTTATATGATAGGCCAACACAGGGCTGTCTTAATGAGAGGGCACACCTGGGCACTGCCCAGGGGCCCCAGCTGCATGGGGGGCCCCTGTACCTTCCCCAAAGCAGCTGGTCCTTAAGCCCATGCTGCCCCGAAATTGGGGGCCCCATGATGGCACTGAGAGTGATGGATACACAGGGGAGGCAGGCTGGCAGCGGTGCTCCATACTGTGCAGAGAGATACCTATTATTTCACAGCCAGCAGGGAGGGGCAGGGCCGGAGCGCCAGTGATGCTCTGACCCCACTTCATGCAGCTTGAATGCTTGGGACTCGAAGGCTGCGGGGTAGGAGCTGCAGTGGGAGCTGCTGAGTCGGCAGCACAGAGAGCCCACTTGTGGAAGTAGTATTGTGGATGGTGTCTTGGTGAGCCCAGCTGTCCAGCACTGTTTGCACCAAAAGGCTTGGAATGCCCAGAGGGATGCTCCCTCCTCCGCCCCTCCTTCTGCCTGCTTGATTGGTATAGGTGAGTCCAGTGCTGGAGGTGGGCACAGAGCCAAAAGTTTAATGCACTGTATCTCCACTGGAAAAGGGGGTACTACATGGATGGAATAATGGTGCTGGGGGATATCAAGGGCGTATGGGGGAAAACAATGCTGAGGGCGATCTGGGTGTATAGGGGGTAGCAATGCTTGGGGTAGCTTGAGTGGCTATAGTGCTAGAGATATCAGGGATGTAGAGAGGCCACAGTGTAAGGATGTAGTGGGGTCACAATACAAGGGGTATCTTATGGTATATGGTTACTGTGCGGGGGGGATATCTGGGATGTAGAGGGGTCAGAATGCTGGGGGGATATCTGGGGTGTAGAGGGGTCAGAGTGCTGGGAGGATATCTGGGATGTAGAGGCGTCAGAGTGCTGGGAGGATATCTGGGGTGTAGAGGGGTCAGAGTGCTGGGGGGATAGCTGGGGTATAGAGGAGTCAGATTGCTGGGGGGATATCTGGGGTGTAGAGGGGTCAGAGTGCTGGGGGGATATGTGGGGTGTAGAGGGGTCAGAGTGCTGGGGGGGGATATCTAGGGTGTAGAGGGGCCGAGTGCTGGGGAGGCCTCAATCTAGCAGATATATTATATGCACAGGACAGCTTTGTTACTTTATGTATGTAGTATTTTCCCACTGTTTCTTTGCTGTATAGCATGATTGTTCATGTAGTTAATGTGGAGCTCCACCCAAAAGGGGAAGCTCCGCTTGTCTTCCTCCTACCTACTTTATGTCTGTTACCTGAGCTGTCTCCATTGTAGGGGCCCCAGAGCATTACTTTGCCCAGGGGCCCATGATGCTATTAAGACGGCCCCGGACCAACACAAAGTGGCACATAATTGTGAAGTGGAAGGAAAATGATAAATGTTTTTCAAACATTTTTTACAAATAAATATGTGAAAAGTGTGGGGTACATTTGTATTCAGCCCTCCCGGAGTCAATACTTTGTAGAACCTCCTTTTACTGCAATTACAGTTGCAAGTCTTTTTGGGGATGTCTCTACCAGCTTTACACATCTAGAGAGGGACATTTTTGCCCATTCTTTGAAAAATAGCTCAAGCTCTGTCAGATTGGATTGAGAGCGTCTGTGAACAGCAATTTTCAAGTCTTGCCACAGATTCTCAATTGGATTTAGCTCTGGACTTTGACTGGACCATTCTAACACATGAATATACTTTGATCTAAACCATTCCATTGTAGCTCTGGCTGTATGTTTAGGGTCGTTGTCCTGTTGGATAGTGAACCTCCGCCCCAGTCTCAAGTCTTTTGCAGACTCTAACAGGTTTTCTTGGCCTGTATTTGGCTCCATCCATCTTCCCATCAACTCTAACCAGCTTCCCTGTCCCTGCTGAAGAAAAGCATCCCCACAACATGATATTGCCACCACTATGTTTCATGGTGGGGATGGTGTGTTCAGGGTGATGTGCAGTGTTAGTTTTCTGCCACACATAGCATTTTGCTTTTAGGCCAAAAAGTTTTGGTCCCATCTGACCAGAGTACCTTCCACATGTTTGCTGTGTCCCCCACATGGCTTCTCAAAAACGGCAAAAGGGACTTCTTATAGCTTTCTTTCAACAATGGCTTTCTTCTTGCCACTCTTCCATAAAGGCCAGATTTGTGGAGAGCACCACTAATAGTTGTCCTGTGGACAAATTCTCCCACCTGAGCTGTGAATCTCTGCAGCTCCTCAAGAGCTACAATGGGCCTATTGGCTGCTTCTCTGATTAATGCTCTCCTTGCCTGGCCTGCCAGTTTAGGTGGACAGCCATGTCTTGGTAGGTTTGCAGTTGTGCCATACTCTTTCTATTTTCTGGATGATGGATTGAACAGAGCTCCGTGAGATGTTCAAAGATTGGGATTTTTTTTTATAACCTAACCCTTTAAACTTCACAACTTTATCCCTGATCTGTCTGATGTGTTCCTTGGCCTTCACGATGCTGTTTGTTCACTAAGGTTCTTGAACAAACCTCTGAAGACTTCACAGAACAGCTGTATTATACTTATACTAAATTACACACAGGTGGACTCTATTTACTAATTAGATGACTTCTGAAGGCAATTGGTTCCACTAGATTTTAGTTAGGGGTACCCCACTTTTCAGTTTGTTTATTTATAAAAAATGTTGAAAACCATTCAAATATTTTTGTATTTGTAAAAAACAAATGAAAACCATTTATCATTTTCCTTCCACTTCACAATTATGTGCCACTTTGTGTTGTTCTATCACATAAAATCCCAATAAAATACATTTACGTTTTTGGTTGTAACATGACAAAATGTGGAATATTTCAAGGGGTATGAATACTTTTTTCATGGCACTGTAACCACTCATTACAACCAAGGTATGCAGAATACATCTCTGAACGCCCAATACATCGAACACATTGAAGCGGATGGACTACAGCAGCAGGAGACCACCCTGGGTGCCACTCTTGTCAGCTAAGAACAGGAAACTGAGGCTACAATTCACAGGCTCACCTAAATTGGACAATAGAAGATTGGAAAAATGTTGCCTGGTCTGATGAGTCAGCTGTGACATTTAGATGGTAGGGTCAGAATTTGGCGTAAACAACATGAAAGCATGGATCCAACCTGTTTTGTATCAACGGTTCAGGCTGGTGGTGGTGGTGTAATGGTTTGGGGGATATTTTTTTTGGCACACTTTGGGCCCCTTAGTACCAACTGAGCATTGTTTAAATGCCACGACCTACCTGAGTATTGTTGCTGACCATGTCCCATATCCTTTATGACTACAGTGTACTCATCCTCTAATGGCTCCTTCCAGCAGCATAATGCACCATGTCACAAACCTCCAATCATCTCACCACTGGTTTCTTGAACATGACAATGAGTTCACTGTACTCCAATGGCCTCCACAGTCACCAGATCTCAATCCAATAGAGCACCTTTGGGATGTGGTGGAACAGAAGATTTGCATCATGGATGTGCAGCTGACAAAAATGCAGCAACTGCGTGATGCTATCATGTCAATATGGATTAAAATCTCTGAGGAACGTTTCCAACACCTTGTTGAATCTATGCCACAAAAAATTAAGGCAGTTCTGAAGGCAAAAGGGGGTCCAACCCGGTACTAGCAAGGTGTACCTAATAGTGGCCGGTGAGTTCAGAAGTGGTAGAAATGCCACTCCTTTATCTGACTGCTTCCCACCGTCATTTGTTCCTAAGGAAGCAGCGGGTGCTTGCACCAACCACATCCCTAGGTTTAGACAGTACTGTCGGCTCATCTCTACTGACCATTCTGATGTGCAATTTTTACTGAACACTGCTTTTGTATTTTTTTCGTTGTATGTTCAATTTGAATCCAGATTGTGAAAGGTGGGAGGGGCCAGGACGAGCTTGACTTTCCAGAAAACTTGGGTTCAGACCAAACTAAGAAGCTGTCACTGCAGGGCATTCTAACATAGGTGGAAGTGATCTTGATATCATTGGCCCAATATGGCCCTACTTTGGATACACGTGGTTGTGGTTTTAACCGAAGGTCACCTTGGCTTCTTTATCTTTTCATCATTTGCTCACTTTGAATTGCTCAGGTTTGTGACAGGTCCACTTTAGGAGGTGAGGATAAATGAGGCTGATGATGTTGTGTGTTCAGTTTGACACTGATCACTGTCACCATACTCTCAGCTTGTATGTTGGCAGCAAGTCCGCCTCTCCGATCTCCGCGTTGGATTGCTGCCATCTATCAAATCCAATTTGTCTGAGTCTTGAGTGGATGAAAGCAGATTGAGTTTCTTCTGCTCATCGCAGCTCCGTTTGTCAACTTCTATACATCAGTCTTCGTTATTAAAACATTGTGACTGTGTTAAGTTACTAAATATTGATCAGATGTACGGACTTTGCAGAAGGACAGTAAGAAGGAGAGAGAGGGAAGTGTGCCAGTGTACATGTAATATTATCCCCGGGTTATAGGTCCAAGCTGAGCATCCCCCTAGGGACATATATCACTGGAGATTCAGAATACATCTCAATGCATTTACTACAGCTGTTAAACTGCAGCACACCACTACAATCCCATCTATGTCAGAAGCAGCTGGAAGAGAACCAAGGATGAGCTTCCAGTGTGGTTTGTCCCAAACCCAAGCTGTTGATGGCCAGATTTGGCCAGTTTGCCTGCCCACCTGAACTGCTGGCTGCTGCAGCTGGACGTTGTTCATTTAGAAGTGGTATTACTAACACCACAAAATGACAGTTTCCAGCTGTCTGCGGAGTTGTTTTAAATTGTAAGCAAGCCGACAGGCATCCCAGGTGATGTCATTGACCAAATTTGGTCGTGGACATGTCAGCAGAGCCTTGGTTCGCCACTACCAACAAGTCATGCTGGCCAAGGGCATCTCCCACCATCCTCATACAACAGGATTGGAATGGGGTACCATACTGCTGTATTATGGAGAAACTTCACCATCTTGCTTACTCACATGCTCCTAGCCTGAGGCCCATCTCACGAAATTAACGTTTTCCTGTACCTGAAAAGAGTGCACAGTTCTTTCCAAAACACTAATTTGCCTATTTGCATTCAACATCATCAACACTGTACAGTTCAATGCCGACTTTAACACAAGGATCCTGACCAGAACTTCCAGTTCCCACACTGTAGGTCCCCTTCGATAGGCTCCTTGATGGGGCTTACGAGTATTGAGCCTAGTCAGAAAGACTCACATAATGGTATTCTGTAGGAAACCTCTTCCCATCAATCTCTGCTCTATAGTTCTTCTGACCCCAGATTATAAAGCGATAGGCTAACCCCACACACAGTACCCACCCAGGGGAAGGATTTCCCTAAAAAAGGGCTTACGAACATATATTGGGAATTGACATCAGCCACCATGCCCAGGTGGTTTACTCATTTTCAGCAGTGGACACAGGCATTTGCATAGGGAGTAGCGATGAGAGAGGACCTTCGTGGCACTGGTGGTTGTATTTGTGTCAGTGGATCATTGGGGGTAGTCTCTCATTATGATTGATGATGGATCAACTTTGATGGATATATGACTGACGTTAGATTTATAGCCAACTGTAATTTACAAAAAAAAAGATTGCTTTAACGTTTTAAAAAGTGTGGAGTCCTTAAGTTATTATAACTGTACAGGATTTCTTGCACTTGCTGTCTCATCTTTAATCCCAGCTCCCATCACCACCAACACCACCCTTCTTGGATGTTTTTGCTTTGAAGACACCTATACATACCATTTTTATCTCACTTTTTAAGCCTTCTTCTTCCTCAGTGGCAGTGGTGGGTGATCCTGCCTCCTGGACTGAGCAATGCTCACACAGTGACACGTGAGCAGCACCCTTCAGAAATACTGTGAGTCTTGGCCATCCATTCTCAACTAGCGTTCCTCCAGAGGTTGCAAGGGGTTCCATGAGCTGTGGATGATTGACCACCCTTCTGACGGTGCCTTCTTAATTCCAGGACCAATGCCCTTGGCAGAGCCAGTGCCAAGACGCCAATAATCTCTTTAGTTGACTGTAAATGTGACATTCATACTACCACTGTAAGGAGGACATTCCTCCCATAAATGTAAGGGGCATTTTCCTACAGTGTAACCCAAATGATTAAATACTCACCTTCAGACCCGCATTTCTTCACTGTGTGCCATGCAGCTTTTGCATGAAAAAAATGGGCATGTCCAGGGCATATCCTGTGCCTACTGCACAAGCCTACTGCTGGCCCCATTTATTCTTATGGCTGGGGTTTCTTTGAGTAGGATGGAGCCAAGACAATTTGTTTGAAGGCTGGTAAAGTCCCACAGTTTGTTTGAAGGCTGGTAGAGTTCCACAGTTTGTTTGAAGGCTGGTAGAGTCCCACAATTTGTTCAAAGGCTGGTGGAGTCCACAGTTTGTTTGAAGGCTGTTAGAGTCCCACAGTGCAGATCCCAAAAATTTTAAGTTACCGGATAGGGCTGCACAGTGCAAATGTCCAGAGTGCTATGAATTTAGCTATAGTATCTGGCTTACAATTTACAGGGTAAGGGGAAGCTTGAAAGGGCGACTTCTAAAGTGAAATTATCCTTTAATTTAAAAAAGTTCACCATTCTCTCATGATAAACCATCCTTTCTTAGGGTGTTGGGCTCAACACAGTGTGGATTTATGTATGTGGAGGCTTCACATTACATTATCTTGTAAGACAAAAGCATGTAGGTATGAACAGCACAGGAAATGTTCCATGGAAACCTTAATTACCCCCTCTACTAAGGATCTGTAATGGCCTAATCAATAACACAGTAAAATTATGACTATTAGCTATTCAATGGAAGTTGAAAACATGGAGACTTGAGGGGAAAAATTACGCACTTTAAAATACAACCTGAAAGATTTTGTAAAATTTTCTACAATATGTTAGACTGGATATCATTCAGTATGATTTTTTATTTTTTTTTCCTACCCCTTATAAACGTCAGTCATGGTCTACAGAGGGCCAAGTACTTGATGTTGATGCTGCTGGTAATTGGAGGCCACAAATGGTGCAAAGGGCACAATTATCCTAGGGCCCATGAGGTCAGGAGGCCAACTATATTAGTTATATCTAGCTTGAACCTTTGGCTCAATACTTTAGCATCAATAATTTGGAACGTTGTGTATGTTCCAAGCCCAAAACGTATTTGTTCACACAATGTACATGCAATAATGTTAGGTTGAGGGTTTTGAAGGCACCAATATCTATCTCATATAATCTTACCCCAAAACAGCCAGAATTGATCCTATTCGGTTTATTCCATGAAAGTTTATTTTTTTATGCGTTCACCTCTAAAGTCTCCAACCCATCCAATAGTTTTCATGTTTTTTTGGGTGGGAAACTGGTTGAAAGTTGTGGTGAAAAGTAATCAATGTTTGCTGGATTGGATGCAGATTTCAGTCAATATGTATATGACCAATAATGGATTGGAAAAACAGTTTTTTATATTTTTATTTCAAAGTTGAATTTTAGGTATTCATATTTTTGCATAGTTCCATTGGTCAAGCTTGGACCATTGTAAGTATGCATACGTCATACCTGGCCTATCCCTGCAGAAACTGGAAGTCACTGTACACCTAATTGCAAAGGCTTGTTATAAATTGGGGGTGGCTGCCATCTTTTTGTATAGCTCGTTCACTGATTTGGTGTGGGGACACATTGGATAACTTCAGCTGTCGTGCTCTTGCTGGGCAACCAATGTGTCCCTGTGCCTTTAAGGAAGAGTTGGCTCCCTCAAGCCAAACCTGCCCTTAAAGAGACTGTTACGGCCCCACCACGAAAAATTAAAAGTCAGCATCTACAAAGCTTCCAGCGATGTTGGCAACATACCTGATTTTCGGATCGGTTGTTGGGTGCTGCTGCTGCCATTCCTGTTAAAGGAAACCAGCAGTGGAGCCTTTTCGGCTTCAAACCGGTTCCCTACTGCGAGTGCGCAAAGCGCGCTGCACTTTCTAATTGGCCCAGCTGCAGAGGAAGGAGGAGCGAATTTCCAAGGGACGGCACCATGGCACCGTCTCCGGAAGTGGGGAAGGGGGACCTGTCAAAAGGGTGGGGAGAAGGAGGGGGGGAGAAGACAGATAAGCAGAAGTCCCCTTTTTGGGTGGAACTCCGCTTTAAGTAGGAGTTTAGCCAAAACTAATTTAGCGCTAAACCTACTCCCAGTCCCATTCTAAGCCTATTCCATCTAACCCTGTGAAGAAAAGATCCCAATGCTTAACTATTCTGAAGCTGCTCCTGTCCTTTCCCAGGCTGAGCTGTCAGCGGCGGCTTCTGTAAGTCTATGGGTGACATAGTTTCCTATTCATTTCCCAGCCGTTGTCGACTGCCCCTCCTCTACACAGAAGCTGCTGCTGACAGCTCAGCCTGGGACTGGATCGAAGTAGCTTCAGAATAGGTAAGTATAAGGATCGTTTCATTACAGGGTTAGATAGATTAGGCTTAGAATGAGACTGTGGGTAGGTTTAGCGATAGACAGCTTTTGGCTGAACTTCCACTTTAATTAATCCACTGCTATATATGCTCCAACTTGGACACTCTCAAAAATATAGAGTTAGGACCACAGTATACAGAGGAGCTTTGACGTGGGCACTGCGGCTCCCACATATATACTATATTACCAAAAGTATTGTGAAATCTGCCTTTACGCGCACATGAACTTTAATGGCATCCCAGTCTTAGTCCGTAGGGTTCAATAATGAGTTGGCCCGCCCCTTTGCAGTTATAACAGCTTCAACTCTTCTATGAAGGCTGTCCACAAGGTTTAGGAGTGTGTCTATGGGAATGTTTGGCCATTCTTCCAGAAGCGCATTTGTGAGGTCAGGCACTGATGTAGATGAGAAGGCCTGGCTTGCAGTCTCCACTCTAATTCATCCCAAAGATGTTCTATTGGGGTTGATGTTAGAACTCTGTGCAGGCCAGTCAAGTTCCTCCACCCCAACCTCGCTCATCCGGGTCTTTATGGACCTTGCTTTGTGCACTGGTACGCAGTCATGTTGGAACAGGAAGGGGCCATCTCCAAATTGCTCCCAAAAAGTTGGAAACATGAAATTGTCTGAAATCTCTTGGTATGCTGATGCCTTAAGAGTTCCCTTCACGGGAACTAAGTGCAAAGCC
This sequence comes from Aquarana catesbeiana, assembly GCF_042186555.1. Classification (NCBI taxonomy): domain Eukaryota; kingdom Metazoa; phylum Chordata; class Amphibia; order Anura; family Ranidae; genus Aquarana; species Aquarana catesbeiana. The sequence continues at coordinate 192,739,133 of NC_133336.1, forward strand.
CAACCCCCCGAAAAAAAACCCCCACACCCTAATCCCCAACACAAAATGATTTGGACCAGTGCACAAAGCAAGGTCCATAAAGACATGGATGAGTGAGTTTGGGGTAGAGGAACTTGACTGGCCTGCACAAAGTCCTGACCTCAACCCAATAGAATACTTTTGGGATGAATTAGAGTGGAGACAGCGAGCCAGGCCTTCTTGTCCAACATCAGTGCCTGACCTCACAAATGCACTTCTGGAAGAATAGTCAAACATTCCCATAGACACACTCCTAAACTTTGTGGACTGCCTTCCCAGAAAAGTTGAAGCTGTTATAGCTGTAAAAGGTGGGTCAACTCAATATTGAACCCTACGGACTAAGACTGGCATGCCATTAAAGTTCATGGCGTGTAAAGGCAAGCATCTCAAAACTTTTGGTATTATAATGTATGAAAAAACGCTGCGTAAATTGATGGCGCTATATAAGTACCTGTAATAAAATAAATAATAATAATGAATGACGGAAACCTGTGCTGCCAAAAATTAGGGGATTGCCATGGCTAACCTCTCATTCTAAGAATACTAGTTGTCTAGCTGTCATGCTGGTCCAGTGGCTACAGTACTTTCGAAGGCACTGACTCAGAATGTAGGGACAGCCGGATAGCCTCCAAATTGCTCCCAGGATGGACATCCTTTAACTAAAAATAGTTTTCTTTAATCATTGTGGGGAGGGGATTTCCTTTAAGACCCATTCCACAGTGGCCAGCTGCCCCACCAAGGCTGACAGATTGTCCATGAAAAAGTTGACTATGTTTTTATCCCCGGTGTCCCTGACACCATTCCTGCCCAGAGAGAGCCCCACCTTCTTTATACTTCTTCATTTATTTCATCTACAGCTAGAAAACACATATAATGCACAACAAACTGGACTTTTTATGTGACCCCTGTGCTAGATCACCATCTATGATCAGTGCTGGTTTAACTTGTTTATTACTTTTATGTTTGTAATTGTGCTGTACATGTATGATCTCATTGGTGTGGCTTTTCTTCATTTTTATCATTTCACTCTGGATATGTTTGATCAAGAGATGGCATCTTTATTTCTACCACATAAATCACAATACACAGGGAGGGAGAATGCAGCAGGGGAACAGGCGGTGTTTGAAGGGGGTGGTGGTCGTGCTCTATGTGCCTGTTTACTGGAAGATCTCAGCTCAATTCATAAATCCCCCCACTAATGCTTAGATACAGCAGAGATATTGATCATCCCCTGACTGCTTCATACCAAGGTGAATGTTTTTAGTGTGAAAAAGCCCAGAGTGCAATGAAAGATCTATGGAAGATGTTTGCAGAATTGCTGCAGCTGGCTGTGGATGATGTTGCGCTTCTAGCTATCCACCCACCCAACCCATCCATTTACCAAACCAATCCATCCATGCATTCATCAATTTACTCATATTTCCCTCCACCCATCCATCCATCCACCCACTCACCTATCCATTCATCCATCCTTCCTTCCACCCATCCACCTACCCATCTATCCATCCATCCTTCCACCCATCTTCCTGCCCACCCGCCTATCCATTCATCTTTCCACCCATCCACCCACCCGCCTATCCATCCATCCATCCACCTTTCCATCTATCCTTCCACCCATCCATCTATCCACCCACCTATCTATTCATCCATCCTTCCTTCCATTCACCGATCCACCCACCCATCTATCCATCCATCCATCCATCCATCCACCTATTCATCCATCCTTCCACCCAACATCAATCCATCCATCCACCCACCCACCCACCTATCAATCCATCCTTCCACCCACCCATCCACCCACCCACCTATCAATCCATCCTTCCACCCATCCATCCACCCACCCTGCTATCCATCCATCCATCCATCAATCCATCCATCCACCCACCCGCCTATCAATCCATCCTTCCACCCACCCATCCATCCACCCATCTATCAATCCATCCTTCCATGCACCCATCCCCCCACCCTCCCATCCATCCATTCATCCATCCATCCATCAATCCATCCATCCATCAATCCATCCATCCACCCACTCGCCTATCAATCCATCCTTCCACCCACCCATCCACCCACCCATCTATCAATCCATCCTTCCACCCACCCATCCCCCCACCCTCCTATCCATCCATCAATCCATCCATCCACCCACCCGCCTATCAATCCATTCTTCCAACCATCCATCCATCTATCCACCTACCCATCCATCCACACACCCACCTATCCTTCTACCCATCCATCTATCCATCAATCCTTCCACCCACCCATCCACCCATCTATCAATCCATCCTTCCACCCATCCATCCACCCACCCTCCTATCCATCCATCCATCAATCCATCCACCCACCCGCCTATCAATCCATCCTTCCAACCATCCATCCATCTATACACCTACCCACCCATCCACACACCCACCTATCCTTCTACCCATCCATCCATCCATCCATCCTTCCACCCATCCATTCACCCACCCACCTATCAATCCATCCTTCCACCCATCCATCCACCCACCCATCTATCCATCCATCCATCAATCCATCCACCCACCCACCTATCAATCCATCCTTCCAACCATCCATCTATCCACCTACCCATCCATCCACACACCTACCTATCCTATCAATCTATCCATCTATCCATCAATCCTTCCACCCATTCACCCACCCACCCATCCATCCATCCACCCGCTCACCCACCCACCTATCCATCTACCCACCTATCCATCTGTCCACCCACCCACCTACCTATCCATCCACCCACCCATCCATCCATCCACAGCGCTATCCCTGCAGGAGCCACTGTAGTTCAACAGGTTCTTTCCCAAATTAGTGCAAAGGCAGTCAGGCACAAAGCAAGAGTCTGCTCACACAGGCTCATTGAATAATCTAGAGAATGTCTTCTAATGCAGCGTACACAAGAGCGGACATTTCTATCGGACTGGTCCGACAGACCGAGTCCGGTGGACAATCCGATCATGTGTGGGCTTCATCGGACCTTCAGTCCAGTCCAAAATCTGATGGACTTTAGATTTGAAACGTGTTTCAAAACTTTACATCGTAACTGCGCCGGACCCAGTTCCTATCGAGAAATTTGCTTGTCTGTATGCTAGTCCGATGGACGAAAACCCACGCTAGGGCAGCTATTGGCTACTGGCTATCAACTTCCTTATTTTAAGTCCGGTCGTACGTCATCACGTACAAAACCGTCGGACTTTGGTGTGATCGTGTGTAGGCAAGTCCGTTCGTTCAAAAGTCAGTCGGAAGTCTGTCAAAAGTCCGTCGGAAAGTCCGTCGGGCCAGTCCAGTCAAAAAGTCTGCCCGTGTGTATGCGGCATTAGTATTTATTGCTTGTAGAAACCTGCAACAGAAGAGGGCGGTGGGGTGTATGATATACTCCAAAACGATTTAGCACAATTAGCTAAGGGCACTTCTCTCTTAGTAACAGCAGCACAGTATTTCACTCACAGCTGGGGATCATGATGTAGTATTTAACGCTGATAATGGCACAGTCAGATATACCCCAAGGTAATTTTGAAGCACAGGAGATGGTAGACTGTAACAGTCTGTAGATAGAAGGCTGGTGGCCATGAAGTAGGTTGCAGCACAGATAAAAGTGTTCTACTTAGAAATCCTGGAACAGGATTAGTCCATAGGTTCTGTCCTTGACGAGCAGTCCAGCATCTAGTCTAGAAGGGCTCCAGGGGTGGCAGCCCCCTGAAGCTCGCAGATCCAATCCCTTCCAGGCAAAAAAAACCCCAGCCACCATCTGGGCAGACCTCCCCAGGGATTGGCTAGGCCCTGCTCAATATTCAGGCTGATCATTTAAATTCTCCTTCTCTAAGCTCCAGAAACCTTCTTTTGGAGGCAGGGGGAAACAATCAAACTCCCAGCCTGTGAAGCCCTGAATAGACCAGACCAAACAAGTACTGCTCCCGTAAATACAGAATAAGCCAAAAGCTAAATATACCTAGCAGCCTAACTAGGAAGGTGTTACATTTCCATCCATTTACTTATCCAATCATTCATCCATCCTCCCACCCATTCACTCCCCATCCACCTGTAGTGCTGGTAGATTTACAATCTACCGCAGATTAGGTAAATTTAGTAAATAGTGTGTTAGGAAGGTTAAAAGTTCGCCTCTGTTCCAGCTTGGCTGACGTTGTGTGTGCTTCCGTGCTGACCGGTGGGTGTCGCTGTTACCACTGTTCAGTGTTGGAAAGGCAACGTGTCGAAGTGTATAGATGCTCCTCTGTCTCGGAGACAAGCTCGGTGGAGGTGGTCCTCCGAGTTGCATTCTGAGAAGAGGGTATTTATGTGAAAGACGCCATGTTCTAGGGTCGTTTTACAGCCACCTGCTGGCCCTCCTGGCCGACAGGCATGCGTTAAGGAGCTACCTCGTGGTCCTCCGATCGGGAGGCCCACGATACAGAGGCACAGGGGTGGGCCCAGAGGCTTGTTTGGGGCCTACCACCATGGCCGAGGAATGGTCCTGAGCTGTCGGTCCTGTGTGACGAAGCTGGGCGGCCGAGGAGATCCCAGGAGAGAACCCATCTTGGAGAGATCACGCAGCATGCTGGTCTGGAGAGGGGCCTGGTGACTCGGTCGAAGGACATATCCAAGAGAAGTAACCATACAGCATAGTGTTGCCGGTTCGGCTTAAAGGTTCAGGCACTGTGACTGACTTTCACTGCAGAAAATCTGATACATCCTGTGGCAGAGGATCGTACGGATTTACCCCCCAAATGAGTCTGTGGCAGAGACTTTGATTCGTGCTGCGTACTGGCTGCTAGACTGGTGAGAGAGGCCTATCCAGACGAGCAAGGAGTGTGTCCCACAAGGGGAGCGCATTCCACCTAGTTATCTGAATTCTACCAGGACATTTGTGGTTAAGATTCTATAAGAAGATATTTGAGTTTCTCCTGAAAGCTTCCTTTTCCGCCTCTTTCCTGCTACTTCCTAAAGTTTGTTTGTTCAATAAAGCATTGAAAACGTACTCCAGTGTTGGTGCGTGTGTCGTCCAGAAGTAAACTCAACGGAACCCCTAGACCCGGTGCCGGTAAAACCAAGGGAAGCAAGGTGAAGGTAACAGACCCACTTAAACCAGCAGCTCCACCGTGAGTTAGTGCTACATGTGGGGGCGTCGTCCGGGATTTGTTGACCGACAATTGTTGCAACCCAGTGGAGTGTTTTACCGGGAGTTTACAGAGAGAGCTGGACTTTAAAAAAAAAATCTAAAATCTTTTCAGGAAGAGGAAAGGTTAAACTGCGGGACTTTGCTTTTGAGTGCGTAGACGCTGGGTGCCAGAAGAGGCCCAGGAGCTACGTGACTGAAAGAACAAGTGGGAGGAGTTACCCTACTTGCTACCGTGTGGGACGCATGTAGTGAGCTTGGTGCCAGAAGAGAAGCCTCGTGATCGTGCTGGAAAGATCAGAGTGTGGCCATGTCTTTTCCGGCGTTGCAATCGGTTGTGGGACCCAGAGTGTTCCCTGCAAGCACCGTGATGAATACTGTGCAATCTGGAACTCTGCTCACAGATGCTGGAGTTCGAATGAAGCCGCAGGGGAAGTTTGTCCTGTATACCTCGGGAGATGTTGAGGGACTGGGCATGACCTGCCATCGATGTGGAGGATTGGCCGTGCATCTTCGCCCATTCGGCCGATGTCCGCAGTGTGGAGAGTACTTGTTTGTGGTGGAGCCACCTACTATGCCACTCCGTGCCTATCGGATGGATTGGGTGACAGGTATCGCTACAGTGGAAGCTGCTACCGCTGCAGAGAGAGAGCAACGGGCCGCTACTTTGCCTGTCGCTACTGAGAATGTTTCAGAAAGAGACACTGTTGCTGCCGTCTCGTCAGGAGACATTGCTTTGATTTCTGAGTCCTCTACGCCTGTTCCTGTAGTACCTACTCAGAAGAAGGTGGGCTATGTGAAGGTTTCTCGCAGCCGTGGTCAAGGCCTACCCCAGAGGTTACCTGATCCGGAGCTACCAGAGTCTACGCCTGGGAAGGGTAAGCCACTGTTGGGGACTGTAAATAAATATTTGCCAGCGGAAGCATTAAGGGACTCGGAAATAGAATCCATGTCGGATCTTTCCGGGGATGATGACTTGTTTGAAACCATGTCGCAAGAGCTATTGTGGTCACAAGGCGAGGATGTTGCCTCCACAATGACCCTTCCTGAATGGACTGCCATGAGTTCTGGGAAAACGTCGCCCTGTGTGGAGACGCACAGTACCGTTGCTGGGACTTTGTCAAAAGTTATTGATTCGCTGCAGACACCGGCTGGGTCTATGGTGAAAAAGTCATTGGATTCCTGTGTACCGCCTGGTATGGGGAGAGACAGACCTTTGCCAAGACTTGCTCGCTTGCAAAGGATGTTAAACAAGCGTGTAGCTGCAGAGTATGGATTGAAGTTCCCCTATGTGCCTCAGGATGTCATGTGGGAGATTGAAGCTAATCGGGAGCTTTGGTATAGTGACGCTATTTGGGACTACTTGTCTGTGCCTAAGCCCTTTAGAAAGACTGGATGTTCTGTCCGGATGGATGAACGTTTCAACGGATGCTTTGTACATTGGAACTATGGTCGGCATATCTATGCTGATAAAGTTGTAATCTGCAGACCAGGAAAGGACAATGCTGTATGTTTTATTACCACTGTGGATAAAGAAGGAAAATATGTGACTTTGCCAGATCCTCGGTTTTACTGGTAATTATGGACACTACCACTTTAAAGTTACTTAGCTAGATAGTGACAGGGTAAAGAGGTCTGCGTGGTCAAGATCTACAGATCCTGTTCTGTGTTTAAATCCAAGGACTTCTGTTTGCTAGCCGGATTTTGTTTAAAAAAAAAAAAAAAAGAAGTTCTTATGCAGGGATGGACTTCAAAAGTATATATATTTTTTCTAATATAAATATAGGAAGAGAGTCTCATTTTAAATGAGGCTTTGCTCCTGGTGTTGCGTAGGATGTATATGTGTGTGTGTTTAAATATGTTTTTTTTCAGGGATCATCGGATCATCTGTAAAGCTGGGAGGCTTATCAGCTACTTAGTTAGTGAGGATGTGTAAAATTGTATTGTGGTTTTGTTCGTGGCTGTGAACATAATGTTTTATAAGATATAAGTCTCATAATGCCTTTTAACTGTCTTTTCTCTCTCTCTTTGCCTATCTAAAGTTATGAGAAACTCAAATGCTACTCTCAGGCTTGAGAGTTACTGTTACTGTGTCGGGGCAGACGTTGGGGACAACGTCTATTGTAGTGGGGGGAGTATGTAGCGCTGGTAGATTTACAATCTACTGCAGATTAGGTAAATTTAGTAAATAGTGTGTTAGGAAGGTTAAAAGTTCGCCTCTGTTCCAGCTTGGCTGACGTTGTGTGTGCTTCCGTGCTGACCGGTGGGTGTCGCTGTTACCACTGTTCGGTGTTGCAAAGGCAACGTGTCGAAGTGTATAAATGCTCCTCTGTCTCGGAGACAAGCTCGGTGGAGGTGGTCCTCCGAGTTGCATAGTTATCTGAATTCTACCAGGACATTTGTTGTTAAGATTCTATAAGAAGATATTTGAGTTTCTCCTGAAAGTTTCCTTTTCCGCCTCTTTCCTGCTACTTCCTAAAGTTTGTTTGTTTAACCACTTGCCGACCGCCTAACGCAGATATACTGCGGCAGAATGGCACGGGCAGGTAGAATCACGTACCCGTACGTGATCTGCCTCCCGCGGGCGGGGGGTCCGATCGGACCCCCCCCCCGGTGCCAGCGGCGGTCGGCATTTGACTGGGAGCGTCGGGAGGCGAGGGGGAGACCATCCGATCGTGGCCCCCCCCTCGCGATCGCTCCCAGCCAATCGGAATCCTCCCCTGCCTGTGTGTAGTTTCACACAGGCAGAGGATGTGATGTCCTCTCTCCTCGGCTTGGCAGTTTCTGTCCCAGCGCCGAGGAGAGAAGACATGTAAGTGCACAACACACACACAGTAGAACATGCCAGGCATACTTTACACCCCCGATCGCCCCCCGATCGCCCCCCGATCCCCCCCCAATCACCCCTCCCCCCTGTCACAAACTGACAGCAAGCAGTATTTTTTTTTTTTTTTCTGATTACTGCATGGTGTCAGTTTGTGACAGTTACAGTGTTAGGGCAGTGAGTATTACCCCCCTTTAGGTCTAGGATACCCCCCTAACCCCCCCTAATAAAGTTTTAACCCCTTGATCACCCCCTGTCACCAGTGTCACTAAGCGATCATTTTTCTGATCGCTGTATTAGTGTCGCTGGTGACGCTAGTTAGGGAGGTAAATATTTAGGTTCGCCGTCAGCGTTTTATAGCGACAGGGACCCCCATATACTATCTAATAAATGTTTTAACCCCTTGATTGCCCCCTAGTTAACCCTTTCACCACTGATCACCGTATAACCGTTACGGGTGACGCTGGTTAGTTCGTTTATTTTTTATAGTGTCAGGGCACCCGCCGTTTATTACCGAATAAAGGTTTAGCCCCCTGATCGCCCGGCGGTGATATGCGTCGCCCCAGGCAGCGTCAGATTAGCGCCAGTACCGCTAACACTCACGCACGCAGCATACGCCTCCCCTAGTGGTATAGTATCTGTACGGATCAATATCTGATCCGATCAGATCTATACTAGTGTCCCCAGCAGTTTAGCGTTCCCAAAAACGCAGTGTTAGCGGGATCAGCCCAGATACCTGCTAGCACCTGCGTTTTTCCCCTCTGCCCAGCCCACCCAAGTGCAGTATCGATCGATCACTGTCACTTACAAAACACTAAACGCATAACTGCAGCGTTCACAGAGTCAGGCCTGATCCCTGCGATCGCTAACAGTTTTCTTGGTAGTATTTTGGTGAACTGGCAAGCACCAGCCCCAGGCAGCGTCAGGTTAGCGCCAGTACCGCTAACACCCACGCATGCAGCGTACACCTCCCTTAGTGGTATAGTATCTGAACGGATCAATATCTGATCCGATCAGATCTATACTAGCGTCCCCAGCAGTTTAGGGTTCCCACAAATGCAGTGTTAGCGGGATCAGCCCAGATACCTGCTAGCACCTGCGTTTTGCCCCTCTGCCCGGCCCAGCCCAGCCCAGCCCACCCAAGTGCAGTATCGATCGATCACTGACACTTACAAAACACTAAACGCATAACTGCAGCGTTCGCAGAGTCAGGCCTGATCCCTGCGATCGCTAACAGTTTTTTTTGTAGCGTTTTGGTGAACTGGCAAGCACCAGCGGCCTAGTACACCCCGGTCGTAGTCAAACCAGCACTGCAGTAACACTTGGTGACGTGGCGAGTCCCATAAGTGCAGTTCAAGCTGGTGAGGTGGCAAGCACAAGTAGTGTCCCGCTGCCACCAAAAAGACAAACACAGGCCCGTCGTGCCCATAGTGCCCTTCCTGCTGCATTCGCCAATCCTAATTGGGAACCCACCACTTCTGCAGCGCCCGTACTTCCCCCATTCACATCCCCAACCAAATGCAGTCGGCTGCATGAGAGGCATTTTCTTTATGTCCTCCCGAGTACCCCTACCCAACGAACCCCCAAAAAAGATGTCGTGTCTGCAGCAAGCGCGGATATAGGCGTGACACCCGCTATTATTGTCCCTCCTGTCCTGACAATCCTGGTCTTTGCATTGGTGAATGTTTTGAACGCTACCATTCACTAGTTGAGTATTAGCGTAGGGTACAGCATTGCACAGACTAGGCACACTTTCACAGGGTCTCCCAAGATGCCATCGCATTTTGAGAGACCCGAACCTGGAACCGGTTACAGTTATAAAAGTTAGTTACAAAAAAAAGTGTAAAAAAAAAAAAAAAAACACAAACAAAAATATAAAAAAAAAAAAAAAATAGTTGTCGTTTTATTGTTCTCTCTCTCTCTATTCTCTCTCTATTGTTTTGCTCTTTTTTACTGTATTCTATTCTGCAATGTTTTATTGTTATTATGTTTTATCATGTTTGCTTTTCAGATATGCAATTTTTTATACTTTACCGTTTACTGTGCTTTATTGTTAACCATTTTTTTGTCTTCAGGTACGCCATTCACGACTTTGAGTGGTTATACCAGAATGATGCCTGCAGGTTTAGGTATCATCTTGGTATCATTCTTTTCAGCCAGCGATCGGCTTTCATGTAAAAGCAATCCTAGCAGCTAATTAGCCTCTAGACTGCTTTTACAAGCAGTGGGAGGGAATGCCCCCCCCAACGTCTTCCGTGTTTTTCTCTGGCTCTCCTGTCTCAACAGGGAACCTGAGAATGCAGCCGGTGATTCAGCCAGCTGACCATAGAGCTGATCAGAGACCAGAGTGGCTCCAAACATCTCTATGGCCTAAGAAACCGGAAGCTACGAGCATTTTATGACTTAGATTTCGCCGGATGTAAACAGCGCCATTGGGAAATTGGGAAAGCATTTTATCACACCGATCTTGGTGTGGTCAGATGCTTTGAGGGCAGAGGAGAAATCTAGGGTCTAATAGACCCCAATTTTTGCAAAAAAGAGTACCTGTCACTACCTATTGCTATGATAGGGGATATTTACATTCCCTGAGATAACAATAAAAATGATAAAAAAAAAAAAAAATGAAAGGAACAGTTTAAAAATAAGATAAAAAAATAATAATAATAAAGAAAAAAAAAAAAAAAGCACCCCTGTCCCCCCTGCTCTCGCGCTAAGGCGAACGCAAGCGTCGGTCTGGCGTCAAATGTAAACAGCAATTGCACCATGCATGTGAGGTATCACCGCGAACGTCAGATCGAGGGCAGTAATTTTAGCAGTAGACCTCCTCTGTAAATCTAAAGTGGTAACCTGTAAAGGCTTTTAAAGGCTTTTAAAAATGTATTTAGTTTGTCGCCACTGCACGTTTGTGCGCAATTTTAAAGCATGTCATGTTTGGTATCCATGTACTCGGCCTAAGATCATCTTTTTTATTTCATCAAACATTTGGGCAATATAGTGTGTTTTAGTGCATTCAAATTTAAAAAAGTGTGTTTTTTCCCCAAAAAATGCATTTGAAAAATCGCTGCGCAAATACTGTGTGAAAAAAAAAAATGAAACACCCACCATTTTAATCTGTATGGCATTTGCTTTAAAAAAGAATATAATGTTTGGGGGTTCAAAGTAATTTTCTTGCAAAAAAAAATTATTTTTTTATGTAATCAAAAAGTGTCAGAAAGGGCTTTGTCTTCAAGTGGTTAGAAGAGTGGGTGATGTGTGACATAAGCTTCTAGATGTTGTGCATAAAATGCCAGGACAGTTCAAAACCCCCCAAATGACCCCATTTTGGAAAGTAGACACCCCAAGCTATTTGCTGAGAGGCATGTCGAGTCCATGGAATATTTTATATTGTGACACAAGTTGCGGGAAAGAGACAATTTTTTATTTTTTTTATTTTTTTTTGCGCAAAGTTGTCACTAAATGATATATTGCTCAAACATGCCGTGGGAATATGTGAAATTACACCCCAAAATACATTCTGTTGCTTCTCCTGAGTACGGGGATACCACATGTGTGAGACTTTTTGGGAGCCTAGCCGCGTACGGGACCCCGAAAACCAAGCACCGCCTTCAGGCTTTCTAAGGCCGTAAATTTTTGATTTCACTCTTCACTGCCTATCACAGTTTCGGAGGCCATGGAATGCCCAGGTTGCAAAAAACCCCCCCAAATGACCCAATTTTGGAAAGTAGACACCCCAAGCTATTTGATGAGAGGTATAGTGAGTATTTTGCAGACCTCACTTTTTGTCATAAAGTTTTGAAAATTGAAAAAAGAAAAAAAAAAAATTTTTTTTCTCGTCTTTCTTTATTTTCAAAAACAAATTAGAGCTGCAAAATACTCACCATGCCTCTCAGCAAATAGCTTGGGGTGTCTACTTTCCAAAATGGGGTCATTTGGGGGGGTTTGTGCCATCTGGGCATTCCATGGCCTCCGAAACTGTGATAGGTAGTGAGGAGTAAAATCAAAAATGTACACCCTTAGAAATCATGAAGGCAGTGATTGGTTTTCGGGGCCCCGTACGCGGCTAGGCTCCCAAAAAGTCCCACACATGTGGTATCCCCATACTCAGGAGAAGCAGCTAAATGTATTTTGGGGTGCAATTCCACATATGCCCATGGCCTGTGTGAGCAATATATCATTTAGTGACAACTTTGTGCAAAAAAAAAAAAAAAATTGTCACTTTCCCGCAACTTGTGTCAAAATATAAAACATTCCATGGACTCAACATGCCTCAAAGCAAATAGCTTGGGGTGTCTACTTTCCAAAATGGGGTCATTTGGGGGGGTTTTATGCCATCTGGGCATTTTATGGCCTTCAAAACTGTGATAGGTAGTGAGGAGTAAAATCAAAAATGTACGCCCTTAGAAATCCTGAAGGCAGTGATTGGTTTTCGGGGCCCCGTACGCGGCTAGGCTCCCAAAAAGTCCCACATGTGGTATCCCCATACTCAGGAGAAGCAGCTAAATGAATTTTGGGGTGCAATTCCACATATGCCCATGGCCTGTGTGAGCAATATATCATTTAGTGACAACTTTTTGTAATTTTTTTTTTTTGTCATTATTCAATCACTTGGGACAAAAAAAATAATATTCAATGGGCTCAAAATGCCTCTCAGCAAATTCCTTGGGGTGTCTACTTTCCAAAATGGGGTCATTTGGGGGGGTTTTGTACTGCCCTGCCATTTTAGCACCTCAAGAAACGACATAGGCAGTCATAAATTAAAGGCTGTGTAAATTCCAGAAAATGTACCCTAGTTTGTAGGCGCTATAACTTTTGCGCAAACCAATAAATATACACTTATTGACATTTTTTCTACCAAAGACATGTGGCCGAATACATTTTGGCCTAAATGTATGACTAAAATTGAGTTTATTGGATTTTTTTTAGAACAAAAAGTAGAAAATATCATTTTTTTTCAAAATTTTCGGTCTTTTTCCGTGTATAGCGCAAAAAATAAAAACGGCAGAGGTGATCAAATACCATCAAAAGAAAGCTCTATTTGTGGGAAGAAAAGGACGCAAATTTCGTTTGGGTACAGCATTGCATGACCGCGCAATTAGCAGTTAAAGCGACGCAGTGCCGAATTGTAAAAAGTGCTCTGGTCAGGAAGGGGGTAAAACCTTCCGGGGCTGAAGTGGTTAATAAAGCATTGAAAACGTACTCCAGTGTTGGTGGATGTGTCGTCCAGAAGTAAACTCAACGGAACCCCTAGACCCAATGCCTGTAAAACCAAGGGAAGCAAGGTGAAGGTAACAGACCCGCTTAAACCAGCAGCTCCACCGTGAGTTCGTGCTACACACCCATCCATCCTCCCATCCATTCATCCATCCATTCACTCATTCATCCACCCATCTATTCATCCTTTCACCCATCTATACTCCCACCTATTCTTTCACCTATCCATTCATCTACCCAGCTATCCATCCAACTATCCACCCACTCATCCATCCACTGACCCATCCATCCACCCAACTATGCATTCATCCACCCACCCATCCATTAATCTGGTCCCCTGCACCGACACAACCTGGGTTTTGGTGATCTGGCCACTGTGTGCCAGGAAGTATAATATGCCCCTTAAAGCATGCCGTTAAGCGATATTGTTACATTGACTTGTCCAGATGAAACACAAGCTCACTTTGAATGTACAGTGTTAAAAAAAATGGAAGTATAAACTGCCACTCAGGGCTGTAAGATGTTCATTAGCTTGATAAATGCTGACATCTAGGGGAAAGAAAATGTCATGACAGTACAATGTCCTTATAGATCACTTCAAGTGGATCTTTTCACATCTGGTAAAGTGCAATCTAGAAAGGAGCGTATGTCTTTAGGTCCTCTTTGACATATGCTGGCAATTCAGTATCAGAAGAAAAAGTAATTTAGATTTTAAAATGCAGGTTTGTTCTGGTGGATGACTGTAGACACACAGATAGACAGACCTTGAAAGGAGCTAACTGTGAAATACTAGTTTCATGCACCTGTATCCAGCCCCCTCTGTACTACTCCTCTCATCTGTATCCAGACCCCTCTGTACTGCTCCTCTTTTCTGTATCCATTCCTCCCTGTACTGCTCATCTCTTCTGTATCCAGCCCCCTGTGTACTGCTCCTCTCTTCTGTATCCAGCCACCTCTGTACTGCTCCTCTTTTCTGTATTCAGTCCTCCCTGTACTGCTCCTCTTTTCTGTATCCAGCCTCCTCTGTACTGCTCCTCTCATCTGTCTCCATCTGTCTCCAGCCCCCTCTGTACTACTCCTCTTTTCTGTATCCAGCCTCCTCTGTACTGCTCCTCTCATCTGTCTTCAGCCTTATCTGTATTGCTCCTTTCTTCTGTCTCCAGGCCCTCTGTACTGCTTTTCTCATCTGTTTCCAGCCTCCTCTGTAATGCTCCTCTCTTTTATCTCCAGAACCCCCCCCCCCCCTCTCCTGTACTGCTCCTCTCTTCAGCATCCAACCTCCTCTGTACTGCTCCTCTCATCTGTCTCCAGCCCCCTCTGTACTGCTCCACTCTTCTGTATCCAGCCCCCTCTGTACTGCTCCTCTCTTCTGTATCCAGTCCCCTCTGTACTGCTCCTCTCTTCTGTATCCAGCCCCCTCTGTACTGCTCCTCTCATCTGTCTCCAGCCCCCTCTGTACTGCTCCTCTCTTCTGTATCCAGCCCCTTCTGTACTGCTCCTATCATCTGTCTCCAGCCCCCTCTGTACTGCTCCTCTGATCAGTATCCAGCCCCCTCTGTACTGCTCCCCTCTTCTGTATCCAGCCCCCCTCTGCACTGCTCCTCTGATCTGCATCCAGCCCCCTCTGTACTGCTCCTCTCCTCTGTATCCAGACTCCTCTGTACTGCTCCTCTCTTCTGTCTCCAGCCTCCTCTGTACTGCTCCTCTCACCTGTCTCCAGCCCCCTCTATACTGCTTCTCTCTTCTGTATCCAGCCTCCTCTGTACTACTCCTCTCATCTGTCTTCAGCCCCCTCTGTACGGCTCCTCGCTTTTTTCTCCAGCCTCCTCTGTACTGCTCCTCTCTTTTATCTCCAGACCCCTCTGTACTGCTCCTCTCTTTTATCTCCAGACCCCTCTGTACTGCTCCTCTCCTCTGTATCCAGACTCCTCTGTACTGCTCCTCTCTTCTGTCTCCAGCCTCCACTGTACTGCTCCTCCCTTTTATCTCCAGACCCCTCTGTACTGCTCCTCTCATCTGTCTCCAGCCCCCTCTGTACTGCTCCTCTCATCTGTATTCAGCCCCCTCTGTACTGCTCCTCTTTTCTGTATCCAGCCTCCTCTGTACTGCTCCTCTCTTCTGTATCCAGCCCCCTCTGTACTGCTCCTTTAATCTGTCTCCAACCCCCTCTGTACTGCTCCTCTCTTCTGTATCCAGCCTCCTCTGTACTGCTCCTCTCTTCTGTATCCAGCCCCCTCTGTACTGCTCCTCTCTTCTGTATCCAGCCTCCTCTGTACTGCTCCTCTCTTCTTTATCCAGCCTCCTCTGTACTGCTCCTCTCATCTGCATCCAGCCCCCTCTGTACTGCTCCTCTCTTCTGTATCCAGCCCCCTCTGTACTGCTCCTCTCTTCTGTATTCAGCCCCCTCTGTACTGCTCCTCTCTTCTGTATCCAGCCCCCTCTGTACTGCTCCTCTCTTCTGTATCCAGCCCCCTCTGTACTGCTCCCCTCTTCTGTACCCAGCCTCTTCTGTACTGCTCCTCTGATCAGTATCCAGCCCCCTCTGTACTGCTCCCCTCTTCTGTATCCAGCCCCCCTCTGCACTGCTCCTCTCCTCTGTATCCAGACTCCTCTGTACTGCTCCTCTCTTCTGTCTCCAGCCTCCTCTGTACTGCTCCTCTCACCTGTCTCCAGCCCCCTCTATACTGCTTCTCTCTTCTGTATCCAGCCTCCTCTGTACTACTCCTCTCATCTGTCTTCAGCCCCCTCTGTACGGCTCCTCGCTTTTTTCTCCAGCCTCCTCTGTACTGCTCCTCTCTTTTATCTCCAGACCCCTCTGTACTGCTCCTCTCCTCTGTATCCAGACTCCTCTGTACTGCTCCTCTCTTCTGTCTCCAGCCTCCTCTGTACTGCTCCTCTCTTTTATCTCCAGACCCCTCTGTACTGCTTCTCTCTTCTGTATCGCTCCTCTCTTTTACCTCCAGACCCCTCTGTACTGCTCCTCTCATCTGTCTCCAGCCCCCTCTGCACTGCTCCTCTCATCTGTATTCAGCCCCCTCTGTACTGCTCCTCTTTTCTGTATCCAGCCTCCTCTGTACTGCTCCTCTCTTCTGTATCCAGCCCCCTCTGTACTGCTCCTTTAATCTGTCTCCAACCCCCTCTGTACTGCTCCTCTCTTCTGTATCCAGCCTCCTCTGTACTGCTCCTCTCTTCTTTATCCAGCCTCCTCTGTACTGCTCCTCTCTTCTGTATCCAGCCCCCTCTGTACTGCTCCTCTCTTGTGCATCCAACCTCCTCTGTACTGGTCCTCTCTTCTGTATCCAGCCCCCTCTGTACTGCTCCTCTCATCTGTCTGCAGCCCCCTCTATACTGCTCCTCTCTTCTGTATCCAGCCCCCTCTGTACTGCTCCTATCATCTGTCTCCAGCACCCTCTGTACTGCTCCTCTGATCAGTATCCAGCCCCCTCTGTACTGCTCCTCTCTTCTGTATCCAGCCCCCCTCTGTACTGCTCCTCTGATCTGCATCCAGCCCCCTCTGTACTGCTTCTCTCCTCTGTATCCAGACTCATCTGTACTGCTCCTCTCTTCTGTTTCCAGCCTACTCTGTACTGCTCCTCTCACCTGTCTCCAGCCCCCTCTGTACTGCTTCTCTCTTCTGTATCCAGCCTCCTCTGTACTGCTCCTCTCTTCTGTATCCAGCCCCCTCTGTACTGCTCCTATCATCTGTATCCAGCCCCCTCTGTACTGCTCCTCTCATCTGTCTCCAGCCCCCTCTGTACTGCTCCCCTCTTCTGTATCCAGCCCCCCTCTGTACTGCTCCTCTGATCTGCATCCAGCCCCCTCTGTACTACTCCTCTCCTCTGTATGCAGACTCCTCTGTACTGCTCCTCTCTTCTGTCTCCAGCCTCCTCTGTACTGCTCCTCTCACCTGTCTCCAGCCCCCTCTATACTGCTTCTCTCTTCTGTATCCAGCCTCCACTGTACTGCTCCTCTCATCTGTCTTCAGCCACCTCTGTACGGCTCCTCGCTTCTTTCTTAAGCCTCCTCTGTACTGCTCCTCTCTTTTATCTCCAGACCCCTCTGTACTGCTCCTCTCTTTTATCTCCAGACCCCTCTGTACTGCTCCTCTCTTCTGTCTCCAGCCCCCTCTGTACTGCTTCTCTCTTCTGTATCGCTCCTCTCTTTTACCTCCAGACCCCTCTGTACTGCTCCTCTCATCTGTCTCCAGCCCCCTCTGTACTGCTCCTCTCATCTGTATTCAGCCCCCTCTGTACTGCTCCTCTTTTCTGTATCCAGCCCCCTCTTTACTGCTCCTTTCATCTGTCTCCAACCCCCTCTGTACTGCTCCTCTCTTCTGTATCCAGCCCCCCCCTGTACTGCTCCTCTGATCTGCATCCAGCCCCCTCTGTACTGCTTCTCTCCTCTGTAGCCAGACTCCCCTGTACTGCTCCTCTCTTCTGTTTCCAGCCCCCTCTGTACTGCTCCTCTCACCTGTCTCCAGCCCCCTCTGTACTGCTTCTCTCTTCTGTATCCAGCCTCCTCTGTACTGCTCCTCTCTTCTGTATCCAGCCCCCTCTGTACTGCTCCTCTCTTCTGTATCCAGCCCCCTCTGTACTGCTCCTCTCATCTGTCTCCAGCCCCCTCTGTACTGCTCCTCTCTTCTGTATCCAGCCCCCTCTGTACTGCTCCTATCATCTGTCTCCAGCCCCCTCTGTACTGCTCCTCTGATCAGTATCCAGCCCCCTCTGTACTGCTCCCCTCTTCTGTATCCAGCCCCTCTCTGTACTGCTCCTCTGATCTGCATCCAGCCCCCTCTGTACTACTCCTCTCCTCTGTATGCAGACTCCTCTGTACTGCTCCTCTCTTCTGTCTCCAGCCTCCTCTGTACTGCTCCTCTCACCTGTCTCCAGCCCCCTCTATACTGCTTCTCTCTTCTGTATCCAGCCTCCTCTGTACTGCTCCTCTCATCTGTCTTCAGCCCCCTCTGTACGGCTCCTCGCTTCTTTCTCCAGCCTCCTCTGTACTGCTCCTCTCTTTTATCTCCAGACCCCTCTGTACTGCTCCTCTCTTTTATCTCCAGACCCCTCTGTACTGCTCCTCTCTTCTGTCTCCAGCCCCCTCTGTACTGCTTCTCTCTTCTGTATCGCTCCTCTCTTTTACCTCCAGACCCCTCTGTACTGCTCCTCTCATCTGTCTCCAGCCCCCTCTGTACTGCTCCTCTCATCTGTATTCAGCCCCCTCTGTACTGCTCCTCTTTTCTGTATCCAGCCCCCTCTGTACTGCTCCTTTCATCTGTCTCCAACCCCCTCTGTACTGCTCCTCTCTTCTGTATCCAGCCTCCTCTGTACTGCTCCTGTCTTCTTTATCCAGCCTCCTCTGTACTGCTCCTCTCTTCTGTATCAAGCCCCCTCTGTACTGCTCCTCTCTTCTGCATCCAACCTCCTCTGTACTGCTCCTCTCTTCTGTATCCAGCCCCCTCTGTACTGCTCCTCTCATCTGTCTCCAGCCCCCTCTGTACTGCTCCTCTCTTCTGTATCCAGCCCCCTCTGTACTGCTCCTCTCATCTGTCTCCAGCCCCCTCTGTACTGCTCCTCTCTTCTGTATCCAGCCCCCTCTGTACTGCTCCTATCATCTGTCTCCAGCCCCCTCTGTACTGCTCCTCTGATCAGTATCCAGCCCCCTCTGTACTGCTCCTCTCTTCTGTATCCAGCCCCCCTCTGTACTGCTCCTCTGATCTGCATCCAGCCCCCTCTGTACTGCTCCTCTCCTCTGTATCCAGACTCCTCTGTACTGCTCCTCTCTTCTGTTTCCAGCCTCCTCTGTACTGCTCCTCTCACCTGTCTCCAGCCCCCTCTGTACTGCTTCTCTCTTCTGTATCCAGCCTCCTCTGTACTGCTCCTCTCTTCTTTATCCAGCCTCCTCTGTACTGCTCCTCTCTTCTGTATCCAGCCCCCTCTGTACTGCTCCTCTCTTCTGTATCCAGCCTCCTCTGTACTGCTCCTCTCATCTGTATTCAGCCCCCTCTGTACTGCTCCTCTCATCTGTATCCAGCCCCCTCTGTACTGCTCCTCTTTTCTATATCCAGTCCTCCCTGTACTGCTCATCTGTTCTGTATCCAGCCCCCTCTGTACTGCTCCTCTCATCTGTCTCCAGCCCCCTCTGTACTGCTCCTCTCATCTGTCTCCAGAACCCTCTGTACTGCTCCTCTTTTTTGTATCCAGTCCTCCCTGTACTACTCATCTCTTCTGTATCCAGCCTCCTCTGTACTGCTCCTCTTTTCTGTATCCAACCTCCTCTGTACTGCTCCTCTTTTCTGTATCCAGCCTCCTCTGTACTGCTCCTCTCATCTGTTTCCACCCCCCTCTCTACTACTCCTCTTTTCTGTATCCAGCCTCCTCTGTACTGCTCCTCTCACCTGTCTTCAGCCTTATCAGTATTGCTCCTTTCTTCTGACTCCAGGCCCTCTGTACTGCTTTTCTCATCTGTTTCCAGCCTCCTCTGTAATGCTCCTCTCTTTTATCTCCAGACCCCCCCCCCCCCCCTGTACTGCTTCTCTCTTCTGCATCCAGCCCCCTCTGTACTGCTCCTCTCATCTGTCTCCAGCCCCTTCTGTACTGCTTCTCTCTTCTGTGTCCAGCCCCCTCTGTACTGCTCCTCTTATTGTCTCCAGCCCCCTCTGTACTGCTTCTCTTATCTGTCTCCAGCCCCATCTGTACTGCTCCTTTCTTCTGTATCCAGCCCCCTCTGTACTGCTCCTCTCATCTGTCTCCAGCCCCATCTGTACTGCTCCTCTCTTCTGTATCCAGCCTCCTCTGTACTGCTCCTCTCTTCTGTATTCAGCCCCCTCTGTACTGCTCCTCTCTTCTGTATCCAGCCCCCTCTGTACTGCTCCTCTCTTCTGTATCCAGCCTCCTCTGTACTGCTCCTCTCTTCTGTCTCCAGCCCCCTCTGTACTGCTCCTTTCTTCTGCATCCAGCCCCCTCTGTACTGCTCCCCTCTTCTGTCCCCAGCCTCCTCTGTAATACTCCTCTCTTCTGTATACAGCCTCCTCTGTACTGCTCATCTCTTTTGTATACAGCCTCCTCTGTACTGCTCCTCTCTTCTATCTACAGCCTCCTCTGTACTGCTCCTCTCTTTTGTATCCAGCCCCCTCTGTACTGCTCCTCTCTTCTGTATCCAGCCACCTCTGCACTGCTCCTCTCATCTGCATCCAGCCCCCTCTGTACTGCTCCTCTCTTCTGTATCCAGCCCCCTCTGTACTGCTCCTCTCTTCTGTATTCAGCCCCCTCTGTACTGCTCCTCTCTTCTGTATCCAGCCCCCTCTGTACTGCTCCTCTCTTCTGTATCCAGCCCCCTCTGTACTGCTCCCCTCTTCTGTACCCAGCCTCCTCTGTACTGCTCCTCTCTTCTGTATACAGCCTCCTCTGTACTGCTCATCTCTTTTGTATACAGCCTCCTCTGTACTGCTCCTCTCTTCTGTATCCAGCCCCCTCTGTACTGCTCCTCTCATCTTTCTCCAGCCCCTTCTGTACTGCTCCTCTCTTCTGTATCCAGCCCCTTCTGTACTGCTCCTCTCACCTGTCTCCAGCCCCCTCTGTACTGCTCCTCTCTTCTGTATCCAGCCCCCTCTGTACTGCTCCTCTCTTCTTTCTTCAGCCCCCTCTGTACGGCTCCTCTCTTCTTTCTCCAGCCCCCTCTGTACTGCTCCTCTCTTCTTTCTCCAGCCCCCTCTGTACTGCTCCTCTCTTATGTCTCCAGCCCCCTCTGTACTGCTCCTCTCTTCTTTCTACAGCCCCCTTTGTACTGCTCCTCTCTTATGTCTCCAGCCCCCTCTGTACTGCTCCTCTCTTCTTTCTACAGCCCCCTTTGTACTGCTCCTCTCTTATGTCTCCAGCCCCCTCTGTACTGCTCCTCTCTTCTGTCTCCAGCCCCCTCTGTACTGCTCCTCTCATCTGTCTCCAGAACCCTCTGTACTGCTCCTCTTTTTTGTATCCAGTCCTCCCTGTACTACTCATCTCTTCTGTATCCAGCCTCCTCTGTTCTGCTCCTCTTTTCTGTATCCAACCTCCTCTGTACTGCTCCTCTTTTCTGTATCCAGCCTCCTCTGTACTGCTCCTCTCATCTGTTTCCACCCCCCTCTCTACTACTCCTCTTTTCTGTATCCAGCCTCCTCTGTACTGCTCCTCTCACCTGTCTTCAGCCTTATCAGTATTGCTCCTTTCTTCTGACTCCAGGCCCTCTGTACTGCTTTTCTCATCTGTTTCCAGCCTCCTCTGTAATGCTCCTCTCTTTTATCTCCAGACCCCCCCCCCTGTACTGCTTCTCTCTTCTGCATCCAGCCCCCTCTGTACTGCTCCTCTCATCTGTCTCCAGCCCCTTCTGTACTGCTTCTCTCTTCTGTGTCCAGCCCCCTCTGTACTGCTCCTCTTATTGTCTCCAGCCCCCTCTGTACTGCTTCTCTTATCTGTCTCCAGCCCCATCTGTACTGCTCCTTTCTTCTGTATCCAGCCCCCTCTGTACTGCTCCTCTCATCTGTCTCCAGCCCCATCTGTACTGCTCCTCTCTTCTGTATCCAGCCTCCTCTGTACTGCTCCTCTCTTCTGTATTCAGCCCCCTCTGTACTGCTCCTCTCTTCTGTATCCAGCCCCCTCTGTACTGCTCCTCTCTTCTGTATCCAGCCTCCTCTGTACTGCTCCTCTCTTCTGTCTCCAGCCCCCTCTGTACTGCTCCTTTCTTCTGCATCCAGCCCCCTCTGTACTGCTCCCCTCTTCTGTCCCCAGCCTCCTCTGTAATACTCCTCTCTTCTGTATACAGCCTCCTCTGTACTGCTCATCTCTTTTGTATACAGCCTCCTCTGTACTGCTCCTCTCTTCTATCTACAGCCTCCTCTGTACTGCTCCTCTCTTTTGTATCCAGCCCCCTCTGTACTGCTCCTCTCTTCTGTATCCAGCCACCTCTGCACTGCTCCTCTCATCTGCATCCAGCCCCCTCTGTACTGCTCCTCTCTTCTGTATCCAGCCCCCTCTGTACTGCTCCTCTCTTCTGTATTCAGCCCCCTCTGTACTGCTCCTCTCTTCTGTATCCAGCCCCCTCTGTACTGCTCCTCTCTTCTGTATCCAGCCCCCTCTGTACTGCTCCCCTCTTCTGTACCCAGCCTCCTCTGTACTGCTCCTCTCTTCTGTATACAGCCTCCTCTGTACTGCTCATCTCTTTTGTATACAGCCTCCTCTGTACTGCTCCTCTCTTCTGTATCCAGCCCCCTCTGTACTGCTCCTCTCATCTTTCTCCAGCCCCTTCTGTACTGCTCCTCTCTTCTGTATCCAGCCCCTTCTGTACTGCTCCTCTCACCTGTCTCCAGCCCCCTCTGTACTGCTCCTCTCTTCTGTATCCAGCCCCCTCTGTACTGCTCCTCTCTTCTTTCTTCAGCCCCCTCTGTACGGCTCCTCTCTTCTTTCTCCAGCCCCCTCTGTACTGCTCCTCTCTTCTTTCTCCAGCCCCCTCTGTACTGCTCCTCTCTTATGTCTCCAGCCCCCTCTGTACTGCTCCTCTCTTCTTTCTACAGCCCCCTTTGTACTGCTCCTCTCTTATGTCTCCAGCCCCCTCTGTACTGCTCCTCTCTTCTTTCTACAGCCCCCTTTGTACTGCTCCTCTCTTATGTCTCCAGCCCCCTCTGTACTGCTCCTCTCTTCTGTCTCCAGCCCCCTCTGTACTGCTCCTCTCTTCTGTCTCGAGCCCCCTCTGTACTGCTCCTCTCTTCTGTATCCAGCCCCCTCTGTACTGCTCCTCTCTTCTTTCTTCAGCCCCCTCTGTACGGCTCCTCTCTTCTTTCTCCAGCCCCCTCTGTACTGCTCCTCTCTTCTTTCTCCAGCCCCCTCTGTACTGCTCCTCTCTTCTGTCTCCAGCCCCCTCTGTACTGCTCCTCTCATCTGTCTCCAGCCCCCTCTGTACTGCTCCTCTCTTCTTTCTCCAGCCCCCTCTGTACTGCTCCTCTCTTCTTTCTCCAGCCCCCTCTGTACTGCTCCTCTCTTATGTCTCCAGCCCCCTCTGTACTGATCCTCTCTTCTTTCTACAGCCCCCTCTGTACTGCTCCTCTCTTATGTCTCCAGCCTCATCTATACTGGTCCTTTCCTTGTTCTTGCACTGCCTTTTATAGTGTGACAACGCTCTCTCCTTATTTCCCAATTGTTTACCAATGTTGTCCCCCCTGTGCTCCTGGTGGGAATTATAAATGCTTGTGCTGGAGCTCATCAAACAGGCATGGTCCACTGTTGTCCCCTTGAGCAATCCTACCTTGAGAAATGCCATGAAGTCATTGCAGCCTCTTGCTGCCTACATGCCAAAGTGACTGCAGGAGATTGGCAGCACTGAGATACACCAAAGGTTGAAAAATAAAGGTGAAACCATGTACTTTATTCTAAATAAGAGACCATGGTTTATGATACACAGTCATTAAGTTGGGTTTCTGTGTGTTTTAACGATAGGATGAAGAATTTGATATTGTGACCTTCAGCTACAGTAAGAAACATCTAAAGGTCATCTTGTCCAACTCAGATTTGTTTTGTATATTACATTGCAGTGAGTTATGTTCTGTTGTTAGTCATACTTTTGTGTTTTATTACAGGTGCCAGGTTGTGCTTAAGGGCAAAGAACTGGATATGATGGTTGTGTAACTGTAAATGTACTATGGATGTTGATTGATAAATACACGCTTTCTGAGAATACTATTTTTACTTTTTAATTATACATTTAATGTTGTATTATTGATCGACGAACGCATCAAAGTGGTTTAAACCTCTGAAATGAAAGATTACAATGCATAGCCCTCCATAGCGTGTACTTGCCTTAATCCAAGACACCTAGTGTGACCTCTGTCCTCGCTCCTCCCTATGCTATCTGCATCAGTCACTTCTGACAATCTCTACCGAATCAAGTGAGATGGTCCAGCCCCCCTCGTAGCACACAACTGGTGATTGACAGCCTCAGCTGTTCATCTTTCTCTATGAGACTGTGTAGAGGGGAGTGTGTCCTTTCCATCCACTCAGGTCCCAGATTACAATTAGCTACCTGCTCTATGCTGTGCAGTGTGAGATGTCCGATTCCCCCCCCACCACCACCACCACCACCTTCTGGAGCTGAGAAAAAGCCTTTAATCTGTGTACTCCTCCCATGCTCATCTCCAGGATTTCTCCAGAGCCTCTCCCATCCTCTGGAACTCACTACCTCCACCTGTTCGGCTATTCCCTACTCTTGCTACCTTCAGGTGATCCCTGAAAACTCATCTCTTCAAGAAAGCCCATTAGGTCTCCAACTAATCTTCTACCACTTCCATCAGCTCATTCCCCACAGTTACAACCTTTTGTACCACCTGCCCCACCCTATTAGATTGTAAGCTCTTCTGAACAGGGCCCTCTTAATCCTCTTGTATTTTATTGTTTTATAACTGTATTGTCTCCTTTTTATATTGCAAAGCGCTGTGTAAACTGTTGGCACTATATAAATCCTGTATAATAATAATAATAATACGTTGAACTGATGCAGATAAGAGAGGGCTGCAGATAATAAGGGACAACTTATTTAGGAGGATCTATTTCATCTCTGTGTATTACCCGAGGACAGTCACTTGACTGGGTATATGTAAGGGTATACAACCACTTTAACCACTTAGTGACCACCCCACGTATATTGGGGCCGGCGCTCTATACGTGATCTGACACCTCCGAGTCCGGGGAGTCCGGGGAGCCGGTGACCTGCTCCTGCTGTGATTGGACACAGTGGGAGCCAATCAGCGGGTCCGGGGGATCATTCAGGACACAAGCAGGACGGCAGTCTACCTATGTACACAAGGCAGATTGTCCTCCTGTCAGCAGAGAAGGCTTTGATCTTGTGTTTCTGCAAAGCAGGAACACGGATCTCTGCCTTCCCCTAGTCAAAGCACCTCCCCCACAGTAAGCAAGCCCAACCTTGGCATACATTTAACCCTTTGATCACCCCTGATGTTAAAGGGGTTGTAAAGGCAAAAGGTTTTTGTGTGCAGCAGCCCCTCATCCCCAGCACCCCCTAATACTTATCAGAGCCCCATCTTTTTCCAGTGATGTCCATGAGTCCTTCGGCCATCCAAGACTACTCCCCCCTCCTGATTGACTGAGACACAGCAGTGACGCCATCCTTCTGCTGTCAATCAAAGTCAGTTAGCCAATCAGGAGAGAGAGGAGGCGGGGCCGAACCGCAGCTCAGTGTCTGAATGGACACACGGAGCTGCAGCTCGGCTTGGGTGCCCCCACTGCAGGCTGCGTGCTGTGGGGGCACTCGACAGGAGGGAGGGGCCAGGAGCAAGGGACCCGAGAAGAGGAGGATCCGGGCTACTCTGTGCAAAACCATTATAGAGCAGATAAGTATAACATTTTTATTTTATTAATTTATTTTTTTAAACAAGACTTTACAATCACTTTAACCCCTTCCCTGCCAGTTTCATTAGTACAGTGACAGTGTATATTTTTAGCACTCATCACTGTATTAGTGTCACTGGTCCCCAAAAAGTGTCAAAAGTGTCAGGTGTCCGATTTGCCCGCCGCAATATCGCAGTCTTGTTATAAGTCGTTGACCACCGCCATTACTAGTTAAAAAAATAAATAAAAACAATTTAAAAAAATATCCTATAGCTTGGTTTGTACAAAAGTTATAGCGCCTACAATCAATATACTCTTATTGGGATTATTTTTATCAAAAATATGTAGCAGAATACATATTGGCCTAAAATGATTTGATGAAATGAAGATATTTGATTTTTTAAATTTTTTTTATTGGCTATGTTATATTGCAGAAAGTAAAAAAAAAAATGTTTTCTTTTCAAAATGAAAAGAAAAAAAAGCCCCAAGGCTAACGCTGCGCTAGATAATAATCGACGACTGAAGTGAATATTGAAATAAAATATAAAAATAAACCAGCCAGCGCCTAAAGTTCAATACTAAAAACTTCCAATAAGATAAATAACAAAGTGAGTGCAGCGCTAATAATTGATGTAGAGATAATTATTATATCAATGTGATAAATACATTTTAATAATCAATAAATAAGTGATAAATACAATAAACAGTTGATTAATAATAAGAAAAGCAAAAAAACCTTAATTGCCAAAAAAAGAAAAAAATTTTCAAAATATAAAAAAGTAAAACTAAAGCAACGTCCCATAGTGATCAATAAAAAAGTCAGTGTAAAATTAGCCTCCAGAGGGAGGAAGATGAATTGCAGGAAAAAAAGGTGGGACACCGAACTTCCCAAAACAAATCAAAGGTGTGTTCAGGTCAACACCCAAGTGTAAGGCAGCTTGCTTACCAAAAAGCTGTGACGGCTGATAGCAGTCTCGCCCAGCACAGGGAATTAACAGTCTCCCTAAGACTTAGAGGTAT
Organism: Aquarana catesbeiana; assembly: GCF_042186555.1. Classification (NCBI taxonomy): domain Eukaryota; kingdom Metazoa; phylum Chordata; class Amphibia; order Anura; family Ranidae; genus Aquarana; species Aquarana catesbeiana. The sequence continues at coordinate 192,765,699 of NC_133336.1, forward strand.
CTGGACCAGCTGATGTTCTATTGTTACTCAAAGATAAAAGATAAAGATTCCCATGGTGCAGTATCTCAATTCAGATAATTTAATAAAAGAAGAGTTTGCACTTACAGGAGTGAAGTATCACAACAGGTGGTTGTGTCACAAAAAGCCGCGGCGTCTCTATTAGCTTCTCCCTATTTCCTAGAGCATTCATCTCACCACCGTTGCGGAAGGATAGCGTAATGACATCACCATCGGAGGCTCCATCCTGCGCGTTTCGTCACAAGTGGACGTCTTTTGTGGATTATTAATCAACTGTTTATTGTATTTATCACTTATTTATTGATTATTCCAATTTATTTATCACATTGATATCACAATTATCTTTACAGCAATTATTAGCACTGCACGCACTTTGTTATTTATTCTTTTCAAAATTGTCTGCAGTTTTTATTGTTTGCACTATAAACAAAAAAAGGCTGAGGTGATCAAATACCACCAAAAGAAAGCTCTATTTGTGGGGGAACAAAAAGGACAAAAATGTTATTTGGGTACAGCGTTGTCCGACCGCGCAATTGTCAGTTAAAGCAACGCAGAGCTGTATTGCAAAAAATGGCCTGGTCAGGAAGGGGGGTAAAATCTTTCCGGAGCTCAAGTGGTTAATTTATGACTTTTATATCTGCCTGGGGTTCAGCTTTTATATGTTTGAAGGATATCTACACAATTAAAAAAACTTTTAAATAACTTTTCTCTATAGGTCCAGATGAAAAAGTTGTCTTGCTGCAACCTGAGAAGTTATATTTTTGCTGAGATACCTCCTAAGGCCGGGTTCACACCTATGTGAATTAGATGAGGGTTTTCCCCGCATCCAGTTCGCATAGCAGGAGAATGTGACTGGCTCTCTATGGAGCCGGTTCACATATCTCCGTTGTGGCTGAGGAGCGCACCGCACAGAAACGCTGTGCATCTTTGGGTCCGTTTCAGGGCCGAATTCAGGCATGGATTCGGCCCTGATTCGTCCCTGAAACGGGGAACAGGGACGCACAGCGCTCCTGTGCGATCCGCAGAGGGTTCCAGTGTGAACTCGGCTTAAGAGTCTTCATGGCTACAATGATGCAGATGACACTCCTTCTCTCGTTGTTAACCACTTCAGCCCCGGAAGGATTTACACCCTTCCTGACCAGAGCACTTTTTTGCGATTGGGCACTGCGTCGCTTTAACTGACAATTGCACGGTCGTGCGACGTTGCACCCAAACAAAATTGATGTCCTTTTTTTCCCACAAATAGAGCTTTCTTTTGGTGGTATTTGATCATCTCTGCAGATTTTAATCTTTTGCGCTATAAACAAAAAAAGAGCAACAGTTTTGAAAAAAACATAATATTTTGTACTTTTTGCTATAATAAATATCCCCATTTTAAAAAAAAAAAAACTAATTTTTTCTCAGTTTAGGCCGATATGTATTCTTCTACATATTTTTGTTAAAAAAAATCGCAATAAGCATATATTGATTGGTTTGCGCAAAAGTTATAGCATCTACAAAATAGGGGATAGATTTATAGCATTTTTATTATTATTTTTTTTTTACCAGTAATGACGGTGATCTGCGATTTTTATCGTGACTGCGACATTATGGCGGACACATTGGACAATTTTGATACATATTTGGGACCATTGACATTAATACAGCTATCAGTGCTATAAAAATGCATTGATTACTGTAAAAATGTCACTGGCAGGGAAGGGGTTAACACTAGGGGGCGATCAAGGGGTTAACTGTGTTCCCTGGGAAGTGATTCTAACTGTAGGGGGAGGGGACTGACTAGAGTAAGTGACGGATCGTGGTTCCTAGCTAATAGGAACAGACGATCTGTCATTCCTGTCAGAACAGAATACGGATTTCTGTGTTTACACACACACTTCTGTGTTCTGTCTCTGGTGCTCGCAATCGCTCGTGGCCGGCAGTCATCGCGACCGTCGGCCATGAGCATCGGCGGCGCACGCGGGCCTGCTATCCCGATCCCGCAAGCTGACGTATAGCTACAACGGCTCGCGCAGGGGAGCCAACTTGCCACAGTATAACTGTGGCGGCTGGTCAGGAAGCGGTTAAAGAAGTGCGAGTAATAAAAAAAAAAATCTACATACACACCTACATGGCTGCAGCATCAGTTTAGTGCTGCAGTTGTAAAGAAAGGCCTCTCTATAGGTGCACGTCTGTGCAATTTCTGTGATCAGTGGTAAATGGCAACCTCAGCCTGGACTCCAGCCAGGCCACCCCAACGCATTTCGCCCCACCCTTTGGTGCTTAATCAGTGCTGCAGTTGCCCCCCCCGCCAAGAACCGAGCAATCACATGACTACTGCTCAGTGGCGGAACTACCAGGGTCACAAGGGTCGCGCTTGTGACTGGGCCCTGGCATTCCACCACCATGAGGGGGCCTGCTGTGGTACTGTAAGGATCTGTTCACACTGCTGCCACCCCAAAGTCGCTTGTGACTTGCTTGTGACTTGCTTGTGACTTTCTTGAAAGTTCCTTGCCACTTACTTGCGACTTGCTTGAGACTTTGGTGCAATTTTACTCCATAGACAGCAATATTAAATCACAAAAATTGCAGAAAAGTAATGCGTGAACCTTTTTTTGTTGCTGCGATTTGAATCACATTGATTAAGATGGCACCCATTGGAATCAATGTGTTTTGGAAAAATATTTTTAAATCTTGTGACGTGATAATGGTATATTGCAACCCACGTGAAGAATAAAAATGTGGCGCTATTCTAATCACTCTTTCCGTAGTATTACCATTGCTAGTGAATAACCTAATCTAATAACCCCTTTGTTAAAGGTGTGTAAATCAAACAAATAGTGGCGAAAAATAATAATAATAAAAATACATAGAAAATAACAAAGCAAAAAAAACAAAAACACACCAAAACGCAATATAATGACTTCAGTGACTCAGTGATATTACTAAAAAACGCAGGTGTGTCAATCCTATAATTAAGTGTGTGACTGATCAATATACACACTCAGCATGAACTTCGTGACTAAATAACATAAAAGTTCAACAATAGGTGCACATATGTGAAACAGAGAAAGTCCGTGATAAAGATGCAAAATAAATGATGTCACAGCAAATCTTGGAAGTTCCTGAAATAAACTTGAACTCTCCACCACACCTCTGTGTTCAGTGTTCCCTCTCCCAATAGACAGTCTCTTACCAACTCTGTATGCCTCCACTTTCGTATGAGGCTAGCAAGCATAAGATTATCCAGGCAATCAGAAGGGGTTAAATGTATTCCATTCAGGGACTCGTTCCATATGCAAATGAGAAAGAACTCCCAATAGTGTGATAACGTAAAAACTTTAATATACACACTTCAAAATACACTTCAAAAGATGCACTCACATTGTGTCAACTTTATAACAGCACATCAATAAACTCGACGGCAATCTGTACACAGCAATCTCAACACAGCAACCTGGGTGGTCTATCCTAAGGCTTTCACATAGGGTGTGTGGTCACGGAGGACCTAAATGTCTATAGCGTGTATAAGGGTCTATCTCACCCTCTCCTCGCTCGCTCTTCCAATAAATCCTCCGTCTCCCCTGACAAGCGAACCGCAGTGCCTTGCTCTCTTATGTCACACAGTCTCTGGTGTTTATCCTTCTCTCGGCCTTGCCCCCGACATGTTTCGCTACAACTGTAGCTTATTCATGGGATAGGCCGCTTAGATTGTCAATCTACTTATATACCCTCCCTCCTCTCTGTCTAACTAGGGGGATCTCAGTGCGCATGCGCGTCCCGCGTGTCCCGCGCATGCGCAGTTAGAGTGTCCCCATACGCGCAAACCGCAGCTATATGTAGCTGTCTGTTTATCCTACCATGTTATTCTCAGCAGCGGCTTCAAGATACTGATATCCCACTGCTCATTTACCATGGATATGGGAATCCCACAGCCCGATGACTGTTTCAATGTTTTAATGAGTGTCCTGGAATGTATCTCAGAGCGCTTTATGCGCTTAATACTAACAAAAACTATATAAAATAGGAGTGTTTTGTTCCCCCTCCATTAAACAGAGGGATCCAGAGCTCCTCATATTTATTTGTTAATACTCTCATTAGTTTGTAATAATCAATGTCCTCATTAATATACGTCAGAAAGAGGTGTATGACCATACATTAAAAATCTGTACTCTAGAAATTAAAACTAAAATTAAATACAAAAATGTAATATATAAAATTATATAAAATGGAAGAATACGCATGGCTGTACTCAAAACTAAAATAAACACAAACTAGATGTATCTGATGTTACTACATCTACCTCTATTAATATCAATCATATATGACTAATTTCAAGCATATTATTACACTGCTCCAAAAAATTATGCCTAAAACAATTAAAAGTCGAATATCTGTAACTATATCACATTTCTCTATATTAAGATATCTATATTCCATATTCACATATGGGGAATATAAACAATCCTAATCCCTCCATTATTGCTAATTGGCGTAGTCATAACTCGAAATTTTAGTCTGATTACCTCCAAAGGATATTGAAATTCAAATCTGGGACATATAAACAATATGTAAAAACTATATGAAAAATATATAAAAATACCAAAACTGAGCAGTCTAATATCAGACTACACGTTACCATACTGCTAGAAAAGTCCTGTATACATCTTATAACAAAGTAACCATATACTCTACAGGGTGTTTGAATACAACTCTAGGGTATATGGGGGAACGATCTAGGTACCATTTTACATGGTGGCAAGGATTAATGTACCAATCTTATACCCGAGGGGATTTGCCTGCTCCGCTAAAAATCGTTAATAAAGCAATTGAGGTCCAGTTCAATGTTGAGCCCCCTCGGAGTGAGGCTTTTAAACAGGAATATCCATTCCGTTTCACGGCGTGACAAATCCCTCACTCTGTTCGAGCCTCTCCAGGAGGGGTGTACCACCTCTAAGCCACAAAATTGTAGCAAGGATGGGTCCCGTTGATGTTTCACCCTAAAATGCATAGACACACTATGATACTTGTACCCATTTCTTATGTTGGTCAGGTGTTCACTGATCCGGATCAAGATTTAAAAATATTTTTCCATACACTGTTGTACACAAGTGGCAGCTGTAGATAGACTTTACTAATTGATGATCATTATCATTTAACTGATTTGCTCCAAGGCGCAGTGGTGGTTAATCGTGTGTATGTGGGACTTTACACATAGAAGGACCGTTTATTCAATCAATGTGTTTTGACTTGTCAAGTGACTTTATGTGTTGCAGTGTGAACAGGGGCTTATAAAGTGCACCACAATTGGAGGGAAGGGCACCAGGCTTGGAGGGAAGGGCCCTGGGATCAGAGGAAAGGGCCTCGGGACCGATGGAAAGGGCCCCAGAAGTCAGGGGAGGCTCCTCATGGTTTCTTGCACCAGAACCCTGAAGGTTCTAGTTAAGCCTCTGCCGCTGATCGCTCAGTTCATGGAGTGCTGGTGTGTAATATTCAGAGGATATGGAATTGCATTGGGGGAATTTTGGAAAATCTTGCTGCAGGTGAACACTGGAATAATGCTAGAAGGCAATCCTTTTACTCAGAGATGAATTCCAGGTTCTCCTTCAGCTCGTTATGTTTGTGTAATGTCAGTCTTTTGTTTAGGGAGGTTCTACTGAAACTCCAGCAACCTGCCCCCATTGATTTTGCAGTCTAGGAATTCAAGGGACTTTAAAACACTTTGGGGTTGATTTACTAAAGGCAAAAAGACTGTGCACTTTGCAAAGTGCAGTTGCACGCTGCAAGTGCACTTGCTCCAAAGCTTAGTAAATGAGCAGAAGCTCTGCTGACGTCCATCATCCAATCACGTTCAAGCAAAAATGCAGTTTTTTTTATTTTCCTTGCATGTGATTGGGTACTCTTTTCAAAGTGAAGCCTTACCTCATTTACTAAGCTCTGGAGCAACTGCACTTGCAGAGGGCAACTGCACTTATGATTTAAAGGGTTCCTTAAGCTGAAAGAGTTGACATTAGAATGGTTCATACCTGAAAGGTATGCATATCCCTCAGGGGCTGGGACTGGGCAGGAGGGGCAGCTGCCATTGGGGGGCCCTGCTACCTGGGGGTTGCCCTACCTGACAGCAGAGGAGTAATGATGTATTTGGTGGTGAGGTCAATTGTCTGCACCAGTGGCATATTTAGGGGGGTGTGGTCCACACCAGATACAGGCACTCTGGGGTGCTGGCTGGCCACCAAGAGCAATACATTTGATGCACCTTACAACTCTCAGACAGAAAACTGTACTGACACTGTAGTTCTAGTATCATAGATCTCATAGGGCTGCTGAAGATAGGGTACCCATGTAAATAAGGGGGTAGGAAGGGGGTAGGTGAAGTTTGGCATCTTAGCCCTGGGCACTGGATGACTTTGTCCTGACACCGATGCCCCTGGTGTACATGCAGCTTCAGGGCAGGGAATGCCTTGGCCACTTATGATTTGCCCAGTACAGATGATACCTCTCTGGGGGAATAGCATAGGTGGGTTCAGACTAGGATCTGGACACATCTAAGCTTATCACCAGCCTGGAGGCATGTGTGGTACTACAGCTCCTTATTTGGAGAGAGAGCTTCCATCTTCTAGAGCAAAATTCCCAATCCCCACCCTCCCCCCAGGTGTTCCTGTTCGGAGACCCTTGATTTATACAAATCCATCCATTAGACCTACAAACTAAAGATTGTGAGCCACATCCAACCTATAGCAACTGTATGAGGACAATACACCGGCTGGCTGGCAGTAGATGTGCTGGTCTGTGTATTGTAAAATGAAGACCGTGTCATCCACTGTCAACCAACCATCCATGACTCCATAGGTGTGCGCAGCCTATTGCATTAGGGTGTGCACCCCAAAGCTCCAACACATATGCGTTTGACATATTTACCAGCCTCTTCCCCGCTCTCCATCCTGAAACAATGGGAGGAAGGAGTAGCAAGGGAGCACATGGGAGACTTGGGCAACAGAAGGAAGAGGAACAGGGAAATGAGGGGTGGCGGGGTGGCATATATTAGTACCAATCCCCTATATTTTCCTCCTGTGGCAACTGAATGTTGACAAAAGGGAGAGGAGAAGCCTACTTTCAGCTGCTGCAGGAGGAAAATACAGATCGGTTCCACTAAATTCCACCCACGCCACCTCTCCTGTCCAGATTCTGAGGGTCGGCAAGGAAGGGTTGTGGTTTACCTGTCACCTGCCCACCATTGAAGTGACTCTGCTGAAAACTCCTGGATGTAAGGGGAAGGCGCTCTGATGTGCAATGAATCTACTCATGGATGAGGGGGGAGCAAGGATTTGTGTTATCTTGTAGCCACTGATTCTAAGTAGACAAGGACCATTGAGTTCCACCACCTGTACACCACTGTAAGGGCCCCAATCAAGCCAGCTCAACCTAAATCACAGTATATCCAAAAAAACAGTCCTAATGGGGAAGTCCTGCAGGCATACTTGAACAAAGCTGGGACTCTTCAGTGGGGATTTGTGGGTGTAGTTTTACAGAGGCATTGATATTTCACCTTTTGCTGCCATCATTACACCCTGTGTGTCTCTGTTACTGAACTAAGAGGTTGCTTAAAACCTGGGTCTGGTCATTTCCTGTGGGTTACTTTTTGTCCACGGGCATATGTAGCATAGAAGGTCTCTGTATAGTGTGTATAGGGGGTCATTGAATTCCTTTGCTCGCTGACTAATGTAAAATCATCTTGAACAATGCAGTGTTTTTTTTATCTCTCTTCAAAGCCCTGTGTCTTGTAGCTTTATCCTGCATGATTCCTCTTAACAGCCTGATAACTTTTGACAAGCTCTCTGAGAACCACAACTTCACTCAATTTGGTGTTGCCTACTTATTGTCAGGGGTGTGTTAAAGTGGTTTAAGTGGTAAAGTTGATAGTCCCTGCTCCAGATTAAAAACTCAGAGTTGCTTCTTTCAGCTGCCCTTTTCGAGGGTGAGATACCTTTACATGCACACTGATTTTTCCATGTTTGTTGGTTCAATAACCTTCCTTGTGGGGCCCCCTTCCCAACCTCGGTCCCCTAAGCACCACCTGCCTGGCTTGCTTTGGCTATAATTACGCCACTGAAAGGTTTTTACTAAAACTTACATTGCGTTTGGAAAAATATCACTTCTTGTTTTGGTGACCACAACAAAAAAAGGGTGAAATCTGCCCAGCAATACAAGAGGACATCTCTAACCCTTCCCCACTAAATCCATAACTGGAAAAAGCTTTGGCTGGAATTTCACTTTCATAAATTACATAAAAACCATAGGACTTAAAAGGCAGGTTAAATACTAGACTAAAAAAACAATTCAAAGACAAATTAATAAAAAGATTATCGCATAACCTGTCTGCAGGACTATTTTTAGATTTTATAAATAAAAAAAGTCCCAATAAATATTATTAATAGGCCCAATAGATCAGAGCTATCAGAAAGTCTATAATGTAAACACATGCTCTTCCAGGCCGCAGACTGGTTGCTAGGGATGGTCGGATGACCCCGCTCTAAAGGACTGTGCAGTACAAAGGTGGACAGGATGGCTTCTAATGAGCTCTGAGAGCTGGGCAAACAGACAGAGCTTTTATCTGGGGCAAAGCCTTTCTTCTTCTCTTCCTAGGATTAATGAGCACATATGTGCTGTTCTATAGGATGAATATTGCTGCACCAGTGGAAAAAGTGACTCTATGGACATTGGTGAGGTAACTATCAGGACCCAAAGAACATTAGCCACCGTCTATGGGGGAGAAAGAGACAGCAATAATATCATGGCTGAGGTCAGAGGCCTTTGTTGGATGTTAGTTCCTAGAATAGGAACATATGCAAAAAAATAGTTCTTTGATACATTCATATGGAACAGCTCCAGATGGAGGTCTGTTATGGAAGTGTTATGTTCAAAACAGTCACCTAGGTGTCAGATGTTGTGGTTACTATATACCACGACTGCTCCATTCAAAGCCACCTCTACCTTCAGTGGTGCACAATATGTCCAAAGGGTTACATATTTAACTCCTTGGCACTGACAGTACGCAAATATGCGGCCTCGTACCAGAATGTAAACATACAGCTGTGCCGAGCGAGCGCGCCCTGTGCGCTCCCGGCATACAGTGCCTTGAAAATCTATTCCCTGAAATTTTTTTACATTTTGTCATGTTACATAAAATCCCATTATAATACATTTATGTTTTTGGTTGTGATAGACCAACACAAAGTGACCCATAATTGTGAAGTGGAAGGAAAATGATAAATGGTTTTCAATTTTTTTTTTACAAATAAATATGTGAAAAGTGTGGTGTGCATTTGTATGCAACCCTCCCTGAGACAATACTTTGTAGAACCATCTTTTGCTGCAATTACAGCTGCAAGTCTTTTTGGGGATGTCTCTACCGGCTTTGCACATCTATAGAGAGCCCAGGCCAGGAAAGGAAGGGGACGAGCGAGCGCCTCCACCCCTCCTGAACCATACCAGGCCACTTGCCCTCAACATGGGGAGGGTGCTTTGGGGTGCCCCCAAAGCACCTTGTCCCCATATTGATGGGGACAAGGGCCTCTTCTCGACAGCCCTGGCCGGTGGTTGTCTGGGTCTGCGGGCGGGGGGCTTATCGGAATCTGGAAGCCCCCTTTCCTGTTGGAAAGAATCATGTGTTTTGATGGATCTTGTTAGGGTATCCTCTCTTCTGATTGAATTTTCTCAAATAGTCAAATATTCATAGAATATATCATGTCCAGTACTTCTTATATTCACCATATAATTTATAGTATTATAGTGAAGATTTTCCATACTTTGAACTCTTTATTTGGGGTCAATCAGTGAATTTAAGAAGAAGCAGTAGAGGCCTTATGCATGTCTCAGTGGTGGTGTATTTAAAAGGAGGTGCCCTCTTCCCTCTGCAAGCAGGTGCAGTTAGCTAGTCTGCCACTAGGTGGCTCTGTTCCAGAATAGTGTCTGGTTTACAAAAAGCAGTGTAATCAGGTCCAAGGCCCATTTTAGTTGGAGCCCTCATCTAGTGATGTCATCGGTGAGTCAGGGCCCAGTTATAAGCTAGGTTGGGAGGAGCACTAGTGCAGTTGGGGCATGGGAGCTAGAGACCCCACCATCAGGCAAATGTAGCCAGCAAGTGTAAGCCCTGGACAGAACTGGAGGCCAGGGGAGAGGTAGACTTGCACCCAGAAGAGCCAACTGTAGACTTCCTGACCTTTATAGAGGTGGATGCTAGGGCAGGTTGCAAAAGGCCTTCTAGGCCAGGTCAGGAGCTATCCCTCTGAAGGGTGGGAGAGGTATACCCATGGGGGAGGTGATCCCATCTCAGTGAATAATAATGACCCCAGGTGGAGAGACACTTAAGTGAAGAGGCTTTCTGAAAGTGCTGCATGATGCTTTCACATATGACTACTGTGGACAGTCCACTAAATGTGATTGGCAATATACTGTCAAGTGACCCTGGATAGTATGCTGATGTGATTGTACCATCTTCCAAGAACCACCAGGAAAGTGCAGCCATCCTACTTGTGTGTAGACATATCTTTCTTTGGAGATATAAAGGTTAATGCCCCAGAATGTCAGGAGGCGGCCTTTAGAATGGAGTAAAGCACAACATGGCAGAGGGTTACAGACTCTGCAGAAGGATCACTGTTCTAGCAGGAGAAGAGCAGGGCAGGGACTAGTGCTCTTGTTGCCAACATATAGACAATGGCAAGCCCCTCTTATACCCTCACCATTTGGATATTAACAACCAGGAGAACAGTTGGGACATTCTGAAGAATTTCTCCTGCTTCTCACCTGCCCTATTGCTGAACAGTGCTCAGGTCTCCTCGAGAGTAGGAGGGGTCCCGCCGTCCACCAGATCTACATAATACATGAATAATCCTCAAAGTCCCAAATTGTATGTTCACCATTTTTAGAAAAAATGCATTGTATAGCATTGACTTCTTTCTGAAAGTGTTTCTTGATTATCTGTCATGCAGGTCCTTTGGTTAATAACCCAAAAAGAAGCCAGCAGGAGGGATTAGCTTAAGGACATTCAGATCTAAGTACCAACCCAACTAAACGATTCCAGAGATTCCCAGCCACCTGTATACAAAGGGCGTGTATATGTGTGGCTCTGGGGCTGGAATTTCCTCAGCTGCTTATGAATGGCCAAGTACAGTGTCAGGGCCTGGATCTGAATTTGCAAAATCTGCTGTGTCTGGGGATGTTTCTTCTTGCTGAGTCACCTGAAATGCTGGACAGGTCACTGGACAATTCCTTGAATGATCTTGCCTTGAACCTTGCTTGTTTTGAACCATTTGCTCCTCCTATCAACTTCCCATTCAAGCCATGCCTTTGCACTTCCTGTTTGCCAGATTATTGTGCTCCCACTGCTCCCTATCTTCGCTATCACTCATTACTGACTCTTGGCTTGTTCCTTGACTATGCTTCTGCTTTATCTCTAACTGCAACCACTCAACACCGAACTTTGGCTTTGTTTACCAACTGCATTTCTGCTTATCCCTACCTGCTATATCTGCTACTGGACTATGGCTTACTCATCTCCTGGTGGGGCGATCCTGGGGACCATGACTTGGTACTAACATGCAACAAAACCCATTTCCACCATCAGGAGCTCTGGGGAACACCAGTTAGTACTTTGACACGGTCTCACCTTAGGTGTGGAGTCTTCCACTGGAGTACTTCTCCAGCTGGTTGGTAGGAGCCTCACTACTGTTATAGCTACTGGTCTCTGAGCCTGACTCCAGATTGTGACATACGACAGCTTCCCGGGGGGGGGGGGGGGGGGGAATCACTCAGTAGAACTAGGACTGAACATGATTTCACACTCAGCTCCGTGACACAGCGCTAAGGCTGCAATGATGGTGAGGCTGTCATGAGGGCACAGAGGCTACAATGAGGTCACAGTAAGTAAGGCTGCAATGAGGGCACGGTGAGGCTGCAATGAGGGCACAGTAAGGTGGCAATGAGATGGGCATGGTGAGGCTGCAATGAGGGAACAGTAAGGCGGCAATGATGGGCACATTAAGGCGGCAATGATGGGCACATTAAGGCGGCAATGATGGGCACAGGAAGGCTGCAATGAGGAAACAGTAAGGCGGCAATGATGGGCACGGTGAGGCTGCAATGATGGGCACAGTAAGGCTGCAACGATGGTGAGGCTGCAATGAGAGCACGGTAAGGTGGCAATGATGGGCACGGTGAGGCTGCAATGAGGGCTCAGTAAGGCAGCAATGAGGGCACGGTGAGGCTGCAATGAGGGCACAGTAAGGCGGCAATGAGGGCACAGTAAGGCGGCATTGATGGGCACAGTAAGGCTGCAATAAGGGCACAGTAAGGCGTCAATGATGGGCACAGTAAGGCGGCAATGATGGGCACAGTAAGGCTGCAATGAGGGCACAGTAATACGGCAATGATGAGCACAGTAAGGTGGCAATGATTTGCACTGTAAGGCTGCAATGATGAGCATGGTGAGGCTGCAATGAGGGCACAGTAAGATGGCAATGAGATGGGCATGGTGAGGCTGCAATGAGGGAACAGTAAGGCGGCAATGATGGGCACAGGGAGGCTGCAATGAGGAAACAGTAAGGCAGCAATGATGGGCACGTTGAGGCTGCAATGATGGGCACAGTAAGGCTGCAATGATGGTGAGGCTGCAATGAGAGCACGGTAAGGCGGCAATGATGGGCATGGTGAGGCTGCAATGAGGGCACAGTAAGGCAGCAAAGAGGGCACAGTAAGGTGGCAATGATGGGCACAGTAAGGCTGGAATGAGGGCACAGTAAGGCGGCAATGATGGGCACAGTAAGGCTGCAATAAGGGCACAGTAAGACGGCAATGATGGGCACAGTAAGGCGGCAATGATGGGCACAGTAAGGCTGCAATGAGGGCACAGTAAGACGGCAATGATGGGCACAGTAAGGCGGCAATGATTTGCACTGTAAGGCTGCAATGAGGGCACCTCATATATATCACCCTAACCTGGCACTATATCACCCCAATATGCCAGTATGCTACCCTAACATCACTTGACGTCAACGTACGGTGCGCTGCCTGGGAGGTGGGATGCCAGATATAGGATCCGTCCCAGGTGCCAATTTTGAAATTCATTTATCATTTTCCTTCCACTTCACAATTATGTGCCACTTTGTGTTGGTCAATCACATAAAATCCCCAATAAAATACATTTACATTTTTGGTTGTAACATGACAAAATGTGGGAAATTTCAAGGGGTGTGAATACTCTTTCAAGGTACTGTATGTGTGTGTGTGTGTGTGTGTGTGTGTGTGTGTGTATACACACACACACACACACACACACACACATTTCTATAGTTGGCCCCCTACTTTTGTCCCTGTCCCCCCCCCCCCCCAAATATGAAAGCTGGGGACGCCACTGCTTCTAACATGTGCATGGGAAGGTATGTGTCTTTTTCATATATAATATTGATGAATTACATGATAACCAATAAAATTATTATAAGGGCTGATACTTAACGTGATGCCTTAACACTGCCCCTGCTTTATGGAATTACCTCATCTTGTATTCTTGTATGAGTGAGGGCACTTGCCTATAATTTATGGATGAGACCCCCTAATAAGGATATATTCAGTAAGCACAGAATTTTTTTATGGATACATTACTGAGCAGGAATAAGCATGGCATCAGTGAAGTACTGATTGAATCCACTTACGCTTGACTGACTCACTACCTCTGTTGAAGTCTATTCTTGATCTTAACTTAATTCAAGTAAATAGGCATGCTCACGTGAATGAGGCCTTAAAGGAAACCTCTACCTAGAGGAATACACAGGCAGCCATTACTGACCTCCTTCTATAAAAACGCTTACCTGTTACCTGTCGATCCCCTGACTTCAATATTGTAGCTTGGCATTTCTTCCTTGCAGCAACTGGATCCCAACTTTGAATCCCACTCAGGATTGTTCTCCCTGTGCTGATGTAGGCTTCCTCCAGGTAGTCCAATTTCCGCCAACACGCCAAAGCTGGTTTGTATGGGTGGGAGCGGGATATTGACACTTTTGGGTGTAACGCAGAATGAGCCCCCCCTTTAAAGGGATGATAAGCAGTAAATGAGCAGTGTAGGACTAAGCCTTGTTTTGGTCTTGGGCTGCTGCCTCTCAAAACAGGACATACTGTACCAGTAAGTGCAAATTTTGGGGTGAGTGTTGAGGAGCACCCACAAAGTTCATGACACTTCAGTAATAATTTCTCCTGCTTCTCACCTGCCCTATTGCTGAACAGTGCTCAGGTCTCCTCGAGAGTAGGAGGGGTCCCGCCGTCCACCAGATCTACATAATACATGAATAATCCTCAAAGTCCCAAATTGTATGTTCACCTTTTTTAGAAAAAATGCATTGTATAGCATTGACTTCTTTCTGAAAGTGTTTCTTGATTATCTGTCATGCAGGTCCTTTGGTTAATAACCCAAAAAGAAGCCAGCAGGAGGGATTAGCTTAAGGACATTCAGATCTAAGTACCAACCCAACTAAACGATTCCAGAGATTCCCAGCCACCTGTATACAAAGGGTGTGTATATGTGTGGCTCTGGGGCTGGAATTTCCTCAGCTGCTTATGAATGGCCAAGTACAGTGTCAGGGCCTGGATCTGAATTTGCAAAATCTGCTGTGTCTGGGGATGTTTCTTCTTGCTGAGTCACCTGAAATGCTGGACAGGTCACTGGACAATTCCTTGAATGATCTTGCCTTGAACCTTGCTTGTTTTGAACCATTTGCTCCTCCTATCAACTTCCCATTCAAGCCATGCCTTTGCACTTCCTGTTTGCCAGATTATTGTGCTCCCACTGCTCCCTATCTTCGCTATCACCCATTACTGACTCTTGGCTTGTTCCTTGACTATGCTTCTGCTTTATCTCTAACTGCAACCACTCAACACCGAACTTTGGCTTTGTTTACCAACTGCATTTCTGCTTATCCCTACCTGCTATATCTGCTACTGGACTATGGCTTACTCATCTCCTGGTGGGGCGATCCTGGGGACCATGACTTGGTACTAACATGCAACAAAACCCATTTCCACCATCAGGAGCTCTGGGGAACACCAGTTAGTACTTTGACACGGTCTCACCTTAGGTGTGGAGTCTTCCACTGGAGTACTTCTCCAGCTGGTTGGTAGGAGCCTCACTACTGTTATAGCTACTGGTCTCTGAGCCTGACTCCAGATTGTGACATACGACATCTTCCCGGGGGGGGGGGGGGATCACTCAGTAGAACTAGGAATGAACATGATTTCACACTCAGCTCCGTGACACAGTGCTAAGGCTGCAATGATGGTGAGGCTGTCATGAGGGCACAGAGGCTACAATGAGGTCACAGTAAGTAAGGCTGCAATGAGGGCACGGTGAGGCTGCAATGAGGGCACAGTAAGGTGGCAATGAGATGGGCATGGTGAGGCTGCAATGAGGGAACAGTAAGGCGGCAATGATGGGCACATTAAGGCGGCAATGATGGGCACAGGAAGGCTGCAATGAGGAAACAGTAAGGCGGTAATGATGGGCACGGTGAGGCTGCAATGATGGGCACAGTAAGGCTGCAACGATGGTGAGGCTGCAATGAGAGCACGGTAAGGTGGCAATGATGGGCACGGTGAGGCTGCAATGAGGGCACGGTGAAGCTGCAATGAGGGCACAGTAAGGCGGCAATGAGGGCACAGTAAGGCGGCAATGATGGGCACAGTAAGGCTGCAATATGGGCACAGTAAGGCGGCAATGATGGGCACAGTAAGGCGGCAATGATGGGCACAGTAAGGCTGCAATGAGGGCACAGTAAGACGGCAATGATGAGCACAGTAAGGTGGCAATGATTTGCACTGTAAGGCTGCAATGATGAGCACGGTGAGGCTGCAATGAGGGCACAGTAAGATGGCAATGAGATGGGCATGGTGAGGCTGCAATGAGGGAACAGTAAGGCGGCAATGATGGGCACAGGGAGGCTGCAATGAGGAAACAGTAAGGCGGCAATGATGGGCACGTTGAGGCTGCAATGATGGGCACAGTAAGGCTGCAACGATGGTGAGGCCGCAATGAGAGCACGGTAAGGCGGCAATGATGGGCATGGTGAGGCTGCAATGAGGGCACAGTAAGGCAACAAAGAGGGCACGGTGAGGCTGCAATGAGGGCACGGTAAGGCTGCAATGAGGGCACAGTAAGGTGGCAATGATGGGCACAGTAAGGCTGCAATGAGGGCACAGTAAGGCGGCAATGATGGGCACAGTAAGGCTGCAATGAGGGCACAGTAAGACAGCAATGATGGGCACAGTAAGGCTGCAATGAGGGCACAGTAAGACGGCAATGATGGGCACAGTAAGGCGGCAATGATTTGCACTGTAAGGCTGCAATGATGAGCACGGTGAGGCTGCAATGAGGGCACCTCATATATATCACCCTAACCTGGCACTATATCACCCCAATCTGCCAGTATGCTACCCTAACATCACTTGACGTCAACGTACGGTGCGCTGCCTGTCTGCCTGGGGGGTGGGATGCCAGATATAGGATCCGTCCCAGGTGCCAATTTTGAAATTCATTTATCATTTTCCTTCCACTTCACAATTATGTGCCACTTTGTGTTGGTCAATCACATAAAATCCCCAATAAAATACATTTACATTTTTGGTTGTAACATGACAAAATGTGGGAAATTTCAAGGGGTGTGAATACTCTTTCAAGGTACTGTATGTGTGTGTGTGTGTGTGTATATACACACACATATTTCTATAGTTGGCCCCCCTACTTTTGTCCCTGTCCCCCCCCTCCCCCCCCAAATATGAAAGCTGGGGACGCCACTGCTTCTAACATGTGCATGGGAAGGTATGTGTCTTTTTCATATATAATATTGATGAATTACATGATAACCAATAAAATTATTATAAGGGCTGATACTTAACGTGATGCCTTAACACTGCCCCTGCTTTATGGAATTACCTCATCTTGTATTCTTGTATGAGTGAGGGCACTTGCCTATAATTTATGGATGAGACCCCCTAATAAGGATATATTCAGTAAGCACAGAATTTTTTTATGGATACATTACTGAGCAGGAATAAGCATGGCATCAGTGAAGTACTGATTGAATCCACTTACGCTTGACTGACTCACTACCTCTGTTGAAGTCTATTCTTGATCTTAACTTAATTCAAGTAAATAGGCATGCTCACGTGAATGAGGCCTTAAAGGAAACCTCTACCTAGAGGAATACACAGGCAGCCATTACTGACCTCCTTCTATAAAAACGCTTACCTGTTACCTGTCGATCCCCTGACTTCAATATTGTAGCTTGGCATTTCTTCCTTGCAGCAACTGGATCCCAACTTTGAATCCCACTCAGGATTGTTCTCCCTGTGCTGATGTAGGCTTCCTCCAGGTAGTCCAATTTCCGCCAACACGCCAAAGCTGGTTTGTATGGGTGGGAGCGGGATATTGGCACTTTTGGGTGTAACGCAGAATGAGCCCCCCCTTTAAAGGGATGATAAGCAGTAAATGAGCAGTGTAGGACTAAGCCTTGTTTTGGTCTTGGGCTGCTGCCTCTCAAAACAGGACATACTGTACCAGTAAGTGCAAATTTTGGGGTGAGTGTTGAGGAGCACCCACAAAGTTCATGACACTTCAGTAATATTAGTCCAAATTTTTATTGACAGTATCAAAAGCCAATGTTCCTCAGGGGAACCGCCTATTCCTTCAGGGCTGAAGCCTTGGACACAATTGAACCAGTGAAATAGGATACTTATCTTGGAGACAATATTTTAGAGTAGGTTAATTGGCTCATGTATAGATTGGCCTTAGTTTGTATTTGTATGTGAGATATATGAGCCTTAAAAGGGGTTGAAAACCCTCATGGTTCTATGTGAATGGACACAGATGCAGGACTCGGGAGCACGCCAGCACGGGAGTCCACCTTAGGAGAGCCTTCTCCAATGTGGACACTGGATGCGAGGAGGAACCACCAGCGCCGCTGAGGGACCCCAGAAGAGGAGGACCGGGGCCACTCTGTGCAAAATTAACTGCACAGTGGAGGCAAGTATGACGTTTAATATTTAAAAAAAAAAACACAAGGGTTTACAACCCCATCCAGTTTTCTGTAGACTTTCTTTCCTTCATATTTACCAAAACCATATAATATGAGGTCAAACCTTAAGAGTTTCAATTTGTATGCAATCAGGCAGGCCCTTACACTACATGGTTTTGTTAAATCTAAAAAGGAAATCAGACAACAAAAGTTGTATCGTGCGTATGGGGTCTTAGGCTGGCTGTACATGTTCAATTCTCTTGTACAACTTTCCTTAAAAATTTACCTTAACCACATGCTGACCAGCGCACGACGATGTCGGCACAATGGCACGGCTGGGCAAATGGGCGTACAGGTACGTCCCCTTTAAATCGCGGCATTGTGGGCTTGCGCGTGCCCGCCGTTCTCCGTGACCGTGGGCTCAATGTCCGCCGGGGGGGCCCCGAGATCGTGTCACGGAGCCACAGAACGGGGAAATGCCTTTGTAAACAAGGCATTTCCCTGTTCTGCCTAGTGACATGACAGAGATCTACTTCTCCCCGTCATCAGGAGCTGTGATCGCTGCCATGTCAGTGGTAGCCCATCCCCCCCCCCCCACAGTTAGAATCACTCCCTAGGACACACTTAACCCCCTAGTGTTTAACCCCTTCCCTGCCAGTGTAATTTACACAGTAATCACTGCATTTTTATAGCACTGATCGCTGTATGAATGACAATGGTCCCAAAACAGTGTCAAAATTGTCCGATGTGTCCGCCATAATGTTGCAGTCATATTTAAAAAACAAAAACAAAACAAAACAAAAAAAAAAAAAAAAAAAAAATCGCAGATCGCCGTCGTTACAAATAAAAAAAAAAGCCATAAATCTATCCCCTATTTTGTAGACGCCAATCAATATACGCTTAGTGCGATTTTTTTTTACCAAAAATATGTAGAAGAATACATATCGGCCTAAACTGAGAAAAAAAAAGTAGTTTTTTTTTTATATATTTTGGGGGGATATTTATTATAGCAAAAAGTATTTTTATAGTATTTTCGCTTTTTTTTTTTGTTTATAGTGCAAAAAATAAAAATCGGAATGGGGAGCAAATACCACCAAAAGAAAGCTCTATTTATAGGAAGAAAAAAAAAACAAAAAAAAAAAAAGTAGTCAATTTTGTTTGGGAGCCACGTCGCACGACCGCGCAATTGTCAGTTAAAGCGAGGCAGTGCTGCATCGCAAAAAGTGCTCTGGTCTTTGGCCAGCCAAATGGTCCGGGGCTGAAGTGGCTAAGAGAGGGAGGGAGGTGTTTTGGAGCATTTTCACTCATCACACATAGGGAAGCCCATCCACCTGAATGGGGCGCCCTACACTCAGCAATCGCCCCAAAGAAGCTTCAGAACTTTTTTTTATTGTAAGTGTGGAGCTTGGTGCGTTTTTTTTACTGCGATTTTTGGTGCAGTGCATTTTTTAAATGCATGGAAACGCACAGGTGTGAATGGAGCTGAATTGTGCAAACGCGCCAATTTCACTTTCAGGCCCCATTCACATCTAGCTTTGTGGGGAGCGAACATTTTGTATCTCGTTTTTCCTGTGACACGCACAGGGCAGCCCGTTGAGGTCAATGGGCTGTGCTATTTGGGACATGCCGGCGTTTTGTGGGTTGCGTGTTTTTTTCTGTGCGTTTTGCAGCATTTGCCATTCGTTTTTTCACATGGCAAAACGTGTGTTTGCTTCTGTGTTTGGTGTGTCGTTACCAATCAATGGCATTGAAAGCGCAACTAGTAATTTTAGGGGTATAAAAGGTGGCCATACGCTATACAATCTCATTGTACAATCTCTTCTAGATTTACCAAACTTATATAATAGGAGGAAACACCTATCTAGCCAATCACTCCAATTTCTAAAAGGAAATTGTACAAATCAGATTGTATAGCGTATGGCCACCTTTATACACCTAAAATTACTAGTTGCGCTTTCAGTGCCATTATTTGTTAACCAAACACAGAAGCAAACACACATTTTGCCATGCGCAGAAACATATGGCAAATGATGCAAAACGCACAGTAAAAAAACACGCAAAAGAAGAAGTTTTCCCCAGGGTGGGGTTTTTAGGCAGCAAAATACAAGTATTGAGTCAGTATTGTATAAAAAGTAAATGTATTTTATTGTACAAAAAAAAAAAATCGCATAACATGAAAGTAAAAAAATGAGATCCAGTAAGAAGTGCTTCGAAAATTTTTTTTTGTGTCCTTTGTTAGTAAAAAAAAAACACGCAACCCACAAAACCCCAACATGGCCCATAAGTCACATATAGCACAGCCCACTGAAATCAACGGGCTGCCCTATGTGCGTCACAGGAAAAACGAGACACAAAACGTTCGCTCCCACTATGCTAGATGTGAATGGGGCCTGAACATGAAACTGGTGCGGTAACACAAAGAACAATGCGGCTCCATTCACATCTGTGCGTTCCCTTGCATTTCAGAAATGCGCTGCATCAAAAATCGCTGTTAAAAAACGCACCAAGCTCCACTCTAAAAAAAAAAAAAAAAAAGTTCTAAAGCTTCTTGGGGGGCGATTGCTGCGTGTAGGGCAGCACATTCCGGTGGATGGGCTGCCCTATGTGTGTTGAATGATGCTCCAAAACACCTCCCCATGCTAAAAAAAAAAAATAAAACGCATGTGGGAATGCGAGTTCCCGCTATGCAGAGATGTGAACGGGGCTTGACAGCTGAGTGTTTCTGTCCATTCCCTTCTATGTACTTGTATAAAGATGGCCATACACTATGCCAGGGATATGCAGCAATTAGCGGACCTCCAGCTGTTGCAAAATTACAAGACCCATCATGCCTCTGCCTCTGGGTGTCATGCTTGTGGCTGTCAGAGTCTTGCTATGCCTCATGGGACTTGTAGTTCTGCAACAGCTGGAGGTCCGCTAATTGCATATCCCTGCACTATGCAATCTGATTGTATATTTAGTCAGAAGGGTGATCACCGATTGATTGCATTTCATTTAAAAAAAAAAAAAAAAAAAAAAAAAAAACATGCAAGCGGGAATGGGAGGGAAGATGATGCAGGGTGTGTGCTAATGAGGTCAGCTGGTCAACTCCTTCCTGTGTCATGACCTAAAGTCTGTAAGGACGCAAGACCGAAGCAATAGATACATTTGGAATCATGGATGGAGGACAGTAAAGTACGTGTCTGTAGGTTTTGTGGAAAGCCTTGATATTTTTGCAAAAAAAGTACATGACTGGTGCATAGGGGAACTGGAATTTAGAAAAAAAAAAAAGGGGGGGGTGAACTTAGCCTTTAACTGACTTGCCTACTGGGCATTTACACCCCCTTACTGCCCAGGCCATTTTTCAGCTTTCAGCGCTGTCGCACTTTGAATGACAATTGCGCGGTCGTGCTACACTATACCCAAACAAATTTATCATCATTTTCTTCTCACACATAGAGCTTTCTTTCGGTGGTATTTAATCACTGCTGGGTTTTTTATTTTTTTTTATAAAAAAAAAAAATTAAAAAAAAATATTTTTTTATAAAAGAATAAAAAAAAGAAGACCAAAAATTTTGAAAAAAAAAAAAATGTTTTTTTACTTTTTTTCTGTCAGTAAATTTTGTAACCAAGTAATTTTTCACCTTCACTGATGTGCGCTGATAGGCTGAACTGGTGGGCGTTGATGAAGCGGCACTGATGAGCACTAATAGGCGGCACTGGTGGGCACAGATAGGCATTGATGGGCATTGATCAACAGCAGTAATTGCCATTGATTGCCAGCGCTTACTGGCATTGCTAATGGGCACTGATTGTTGGCACTTGTGGGCACTGTTTTCTGACACTGTATTTATTGTAATCAGGGCACTGATGATCAGTGCCTTGATTACATCCCTTGATGTCCCCTATGAGGAGATGCTGCTGATCGACTTTCCTCTTCTCACTCTGTCAGTGCGAGGAGAGCAGATTACCGGCATCTCCTTGTTTACATGTGACCGGCTGTGATTGGACACAGCTGATCACATGGTTAAAGAGCTGGGGGCGCAGCACTTTACAGAGATCAGGGTCGCGCCGTGTCCTAGCATTTGATGGTGGGCGGGCAGCGAGCAGTTAAAGGACAATTGTACAAGAGAACTGAACATGTTTGGCCAGTCTTAGGCTGGCCATACATGGTTTGGATCCTGCTGAACTGGCTGAGATTTAAAGCTGCTAGTGATAATCACGGTCTTCTCTGCCCCACCCCCACTGCACCAGACAGTTACTCAGCAGGAGGGATTCCCCTGTCAACACAGTCTGTGTTAATGGGGGAATCATGCAAACTTCTTTCCTGCAATTCCTGAAATTCGCACTATGACCTGCCTTAGACTGTAAACTCTGAAGGAACCTGGGTGTAGGGGCCCACATGACTGGGGGTAGCTGGGGAGGTTGCACAGGTTAGTTCCTGCAAAAATGTGCAGGTCAAGGGGCGGGGGTGTATTGTCACTGGGCAATAGCAGGGCTAGGAGGTGTGGCCAGGATACTGATCTTTCCTGGCGGCGGGGGTTAGCTCAGTAAGGGGGCAGCAGGAAAAGAGGCAACATCGCAGCAAAATGTATTTCTCTCCCCCCTGTAATTAAGCTGTGTGGTTTGTTTAATGTTATGTTTTATGTTGATGGATGCAGGGGTCTCTGGTTTGTGAAGGTCAGCATGGTGGAAGGTATACAATATGTGGTGTGGAACGGGTTGGGCCTATCTCGGTATGGGTACCTTCCCTATCTGGAAATAATGGGCTATCGGTCATCGGGCAAGAAGGTGGCAATAGTTTGTCTCTGAGCTGGTGGGATCGCGGCTAGGGGCCAGGATGCCGAGGTGGTGGTGGTACAGCCGATACAAGCCAATAGCAAACCTTCCTTCATGAACTTTAGACATAGGAGTCAGTTTAAAAAGTTGGGTTATGTATATTTTAGAATATATATTTTAAAATTTGAATTTTTATAGTAATTTTGTTATGGTTGTTAATAAAGGGGCCATACGGCCATTAATCCAGAAGGTATGGCGTGTTATTTCTTTAGGCATTTTTAGGGGGTAAAAGGTTATGGGTTGGGATTAGTAAGTGGGGGCAAACGGCGCATCAGCCATACCCCAGTCATGTGAATTTACAGTATGTAAGGTGCTGTGTCAACTGTCAGCACTATATAAATATCTGGAACAAATATTGATCGCATCATTGACCTAGAAGGAATGGGCAGTAAGCAAGTTGGAATACTTGATCTTCATTCCTGTAGAACAGGGGGTCACCAAATTTCTAAACAAAGAGCCAATTTACTGCCCTTCAGATTTTAGGGGGGCTGGACTTTGCCCATTGGAAGTTGAAAACGTCTTAACATAAGTAGGAGTAAACAGTGCCCCATCTTTGGAGTCAATGAGAGATGGTGTCCCATTGTTGGTGTCATTGGGTGGGAAAAAATCTGGCTTCATCGTTGGCGTAATTTGGGGGGTGGGGGTGGGGGGTGGGGGACTGTGCCATATCCTCGGTATCATAGGGAGGAATTGTGCCTCTTCATTGGCTTCAGTGGGAGTATTGATGCCCCATTGTTGGTGTTAAGAGGATGAAATATTGCCCCAAGGGCCAGAGTTAAAGCAAGCAAAAGGCCGCATCGGATTCCAGGGCCACCATTTGAAGACCACTACTCTAGAAGATAAGTAACAAAATATTAAACCCTTTGGGGTAGCTTTACAACCAGCCAACTAGACTTTTCAGACTAGAAGTTTCCTCATTTTCCAGAGGAAAGTGACATTTTTCTTCATTTGTCTGGCCATCTCTGCAAGTGTGGGAAACCTTTTAGGCAAATCCTTAATTGTATGTGTACACAAGATATGAACGCACACACCAGTACACTGTACATTCTTAAAAGTTTAATAAAAACAAATCACAGTATGAGACGAGCCATTTGAAACTGCTTGGTGTCATTCTGTTGCAAATACATCTCCTTCCACCTCTCTCATAAAGGCAAAGTCAACGTAAAGAATAACATCCTAATATAATGTGAATGACTGTGATATTAGGAACAATGTGTTGGTTGCATTCATAACATAGGACCTGAATACAAAATTGAAAAATGTTAACATTTAACAATTTTCCACTATGTATAAACATGTACAGTATCAGAAATGTATAAACAATGAGATAGGAGAATATCCTTTAGGAAAGCACCATAAAAGTTTGGAAAAAAATTAAAATCAACTGACTTTTTAATGCTCAACGATCTCAAGGATGTTCTTTAAAACATTTCCTGGCCACACTTTTTTTTTTTTTTTTTTTGGGTAACTGTTCTGAAGCATCTGTAAAGTGCACAATTATTTCCAGATTAGCTTAAGAAATTCAATGAGACTACAGTGGAATCATTTTAGACATTGCCCTAATGTATAGGTGCAATCTATGGGTCATATTGATTGAAGCCACCTATGGCATGGGCAACAAGCTTAAAAAAACAAAATGGGTTACTAATGGAGAACTGGGCATTGCCCATTTTTAAACCAAACCACGGAAGGTTATAGTCGTAATTGGCCAACATATGTGGACATGATCAAACTTCTCTACGCCCGACCGGACATGAAGGTTTGTAAATGTGCACCACATTTGATGTTGTTGGAAGCAATTAGAAAGTTAAAATTTTTTTTTTTTTTTTAAACAAGTTTGGATGAGAAGGGAAGGCACAACTCTCCAAGGGTCAGAATTTGCAGAGATTTTTCTTTACTTCTTGTGTCACTGGGACAGGAAAAAAAAAAAAAAAAAAAAAAAAAAAAACACCCAGCAGAATACAAACCACATTAAACTTAACCATATTGATAGTATTTTTTAAACCCCTCCCTACTTTATAAAAAATCTGAATCCATTTTTAACATCGACCGCATGGGTGCTCTAAGCCTTCTAAGGGAAACCAGCCTTTTGGCATCTGCCAGAATTGCCAATCTGGGCTTGCACAGATATAGTAGAATTTTATCTTCACCAAGTGCCTTGAACATATAAAAGGGCTGGAAATATGTTTTTTTTTTTTTTTTGGCACAAATGTATAAAATTTGTATTAGGTTTAGATTGCAGTTCTAACACAAAAATGTTTGCAACAAAATGTAAAATTTGTATTAAAGCTGAACCCCAGGGATGAAAATTCTTCACTCTTGCAGTGGCCCCCCCACCCTGCACATTAGGCCTAGGCAATGATGGGTAAGGTAATACATGAGATGTGACAATTGAATTTCCAGAATGCCCATGGCATAGCACTATGGTGAGTCACAGCCATTAATTTGCACTCAATGTAGAAGAAATGAAGATAAAAGGAGCGCTCGGTGATCAAAGAGGTAAGTCATTTGTATTATAGTTGAAGTTTCAGCAATAAAAAGAGGCCAATGCTTTTCAGGGGACAGTTTGCTGCCTCAGAAGTCCTCAGCGCTGGCTGTGTGTTCAAACAGTCCAGATCCAAGTGCCAAAGGCACCCTCCAACAGGATCATCCTACAACTATTTTTGCTAGCAGCCGAAACGTGTTGGCCTCTTTATTTCTGAAACTTCAAATTACTTACCTCTTTGATCACCGGGTGCTCCCTTAGCCTCATTTCTTCTACATTACACGGAGTCGACTGTAAGGACGCACACCAAGGTAGCAGCCCACCCTCTAACAGGGCACATTGCCACCTTTTTCTAAACTGGGCACAGACCTCTGGAAACCAATTCTTTCCCTCTGCCCACACCCTACCAATCTCAAACACTGACTGTTAGAGTCAGTCCAGCGCAATCTACATCCATTCTTCTCATTCATTCGCACTCGGGCATGTTCTGACATATTTGAACTTGTACTCCCCATTTGTCACAGACCCGTTGAATCCTTTACAGAGTAGTAGAAGAAATAACATGCATGTACATTGCACTTTTGGCAGAAAATGAGGGCCAGGAATCTGTGGGAAAATTGGCCAAACTGCAAGAGAAACTTTAGCTCTGTTACAATATGCTTATGGTGAGCATTCCATGAAGAGATCAAATGTTTTTGAATGGCATAGGTGGTTTAGGGAGAGGCGGGAAGATGTCCACGATGACGCAAGAATGGTCAACATTGTTACTTGGATATTCTAAAAAAAAAAAAAAAAAAAAAAAAAGTTACGGTAATATTTTTGGAAGAAAAGACCAGAAGTTTGGCTTGATCAGTGGATTCTCCACCACAAAAAAACCTCCTGCACATGATGTATTAAAGTGGAAGTAAACCCATTGATTTAACAGGTTTCAAAAAACAAACAGTTACATCCCTGGCATGTGCGATAAATGTAACTGTCACATTTGTTTGTACTCTCAACCAAACTGTCAAACCATCCAATAGCTGGTGTCATAACTGTTCAGGTGTGCAGTAACTTGGCAGTTGAAGATCAGAGGCCAAGATGGCAGCTTCCAGGACTGAAAATGATAGAATTGACTTCCACTTTAAGTGTTTGAGTTCCTGGGCCAGAAATCTTTGCAAAAGGTGACCAACCACCTTATTCCCCTGACTTAGCACCCAGCGATTTTTGACAGTTTCCTTTTTTAAAGTATTTTTAAAATTTGGAAACAAAATTGAGGACACTCCAGATACCCAGCTCGCTGTGACAAAGCGTTCCAAAAAACAAATTCCAGATTCTCGGCCCTACAGTGGAACCTCAGATTGCGAGTAACGCGGTTAACGAGCGTTTCGCAATACTAGCACTGTATTTTTAAAAAACGAGCACGATTCAGGCCAAAGCGGTGTGCAGTACTGCTTTTGGCCTGAGGTGGGGGGCGCCGAAGCCGAGCAGAGCCGAACGTCCCGTTCGCAAATGCACGGAAAGGCCAGAGTACAGCATGGCTGACCTCTGCAAATCTCAGGTAGGAAGACTTTCCCAGGTCAGCCGCAGTGTCCTAGGGCCTTTTCGGCCATCTCCGAGGCTCTCTGGCATCCCCCCCACCCCCGCCTCTGAGGTATTGCATCCCATTGAAGTCAACGCGGTACAAATTATTTTCGTTTCCATTGACTTCAATGGGAAAACTCGCTTTGATATGCGAGTACTTTGGATTACGAGCATACTCCTGGAACGGATTATGCTCGTAATCCGAGGTTCCACTGTATTTGTATTCAAACCTGCTCATGGGATAGAATATTCTAAAGTAATTAAAAGTTACACTAGCAGACAAGATAAAATTATAAACGTAAAATATTGAGGGCATATAAAGTATTCAGAGGAATGACCCTTTTAAAGATTTCCCCTACATAGCTGCATATATAATTTAATTCTCTCTTAAAACAGATTTAAAGGGAAGTTATCCCTTTAAAATTTGCTTCTGTTCAGACCCATCTCTTTACGGATTTCTAACTGGTGAATCTCAGTTTACTAAATGAAATTGAAAAAAGGAAGAAGAAACTATGCCCGGTAGGTTTTTTAAGGGAACACTAGAACCTGCTTCCAGAGACAACATCAATTCATAATCTAGCACAGCGAGGAAAAAACATGGGTTCTAGACAGCCAAAGAAAACATGATACATCCCTGAGACAAAAGTAGTCAAACAGAATCAAACTCAGACAAGTGCATAGAATGAACCTACAGCCATAGTCGGCCAACGCGTCCACACTGGCCATGGTCCGCTTCAATGAAATGCTTTTACCAATATGCTGAGAAAACAAGAGCAGCTCATTTTGAGAACATACACCACTTGATTTACCAGCATAAAATTATGACAAATTCAAGCTTTATAACATGAAACATTGTCTTCTTTTCCTCCAACTCTGGGAGAAAACCTACATACAATAAAATTATATATAACAATCTCCGCCTGATAAAAACAAATTAAACCATCACACTCTGAGTGACCAAAGAATAAAAAGTCCGCTTAGCAGCAGTCTTTCCAATGTCAGAAGGACTTTTTTCACTTTGCAGTTAAAATCACAAATGTTTTTGATATGATTATTTTGCATTTATTTGCTGAAAGTATGTATGTGATGAAGACCTTGATGGTATAAAGCTTCTTTGCTTCTGTGAAGGCTTGACACCCCTGGTTTCTTCCAGACAGGTCATGCTCAGTGCTTCGCATTCCCATTTATGTGGTAAACATTCTTTTTCGAGCAAGAATCCCTTTTTGAATTTAAGACACACAAGGCATTGTCCTTCTGAGCACTGTGTAAAGATGAAAAGTTGGTAAAGGAAGGGGAAGGTGGGGTTTCCAAAAGGGTCTTCAGACACTGGTCAGCTTCTGTGTCTGAGATCTCAGTAGACTCCCGATGTTTATGGTAGCTGGTGTAGAAGAAGGAAACCTCCTGGAAAGCAGGCTTAAGATCATCTTTAACACTCTCCAGGATCTGAAGAAAGGTTGGACGGTTTTTAGGATTCTTCTGCCAACACCATCGCATCAACTTGTGTCTGGAATAGAAGATAATGGTGTAAATGTAATAAACATCACCGCCCCCAACAAAATAAAAACCCCATTTACTTTTGGGTGCATTCCCAAGGCAATACACATCTGCTGTGCCAATTTGAGATGGGGTGCTATGAATAATGTAGCAAGATGTGTAACATACTGTACAAAAGGTAAATGGGAACACCCAAAACTCCCTAATGAAAAGAAAAAAAAAAAGTTGGAAATTACAGCAGGGAGATTTTGCTGTGTGAAGTAGCCAACACATAAGTAGGGGCCAATTTAGCCTACCAGATTCCCCCCAATAACTTCACTTGTGGATAGACTTAATCTGTAAAATATAGCTATAGGATGTATTTCCCCATGTTCTGCCTATCCTTAATTTGCAGTGTTCTCCAGGAGGTTGTCTTCATTCCTAAACTGATCCAAAACTTGTCATCTTTGAAGATGTGCATAGAGTTAACAGTGATCATCACTTACAATTGCCAAATATTTTCAGCTCTAGGATTTTCTTCAGAGGCTCCTGAATGGTAGATGGCCTATTCAAAGTACAACTACAGGCATCTATTTAAGTCCCAAAACACTTTACCCTCCTTGACCAAGCCAAACCCTCCATATTTGTGTTTTACATGCTCTCCTCTCAGACACAGCAGCTCAAAGTGGGAGGGTTTCAGCAAAAAAAAAAAAAAAAAGCAGTGGGCAGGTCTAGGTATGGCCAGGAGCCAACTGACAAGCTACAGACTTGTGATTCAGCAGTGACAGGGCCATGCCCCTTGGATCATCTAATCCCACTGTAGTGCAAGTGAGTACATCCTACACAAGAGTGGCAACTCTACTTTGAATTTAGGGGCAGTCCAGCATTGTTGCCAACTTGCTGCCTTAGATGGACTGGCAGGCGGAACAGGTATTTGTAGAACTTTGCAGGGAGGCTAATAGGAAACGAAGTGCGGAGGTATTTATAATTAAGTGCTGTAGCACATATTTCTTTTATTTGTAGGCCATAGTTCTACTTTAAGGTCTTTTAAATCTAGAATACTCACAGTCTATCAGGACAATTTTCTGGCCTTTCTAAAATTCCGTTGTCAATAACAAAGTGGAGGACTTGCTCATTGGCCATGCCTTGATATGGCTGCTCTGCTAAAGTGGCAATTTCCCACAGGACCACACCAAATGACCTGCAAAAGAAAAAACAGAACCTGTAAACTATGATGGAGAAACGTCCAGGAATTTTTGAATACACTCAAGTAAAATTTTTACCATTTTTTTTATCGGATAGGAAATGGCTAGAACCACTGTCAGGTTTTCATTTGCGCCTCTGTCCCCATTTCAGAGATTTCCCTTTGCTTCCACTGTGGTCAGGGGAGTAATGAGAAATCTCTCCTTGAGGCTACAGAAGTTCTAACCCTTTCCCACCATATTAAAAACATGCTTTTGTCTGACAATGCTTTCATTGCTGTCCGTGTCTTCAAGACAAAAGGAGGAAAAAGTCTCCCCAACGGAGTCAGAGACTTGACAAAATTTCAAGTCTGCCACACCATATCCAAAACTCGAAAAGTTAAGGTTTAAGTCATTCTCAGATCTCAGGCAGTGTAAAGCCGGCCATAGTTTGAAATTTGGCCACTTCTGTACAACCAGCCTGTATGATTTTCACAGCTCTATCAGAGCTGCCAAGTTTAGCCGGTAGAGCCAATTAGTGCATTCTGATGGCAGGGAGGTCTCCCCACTGTCAGAATACAATAGCTCAATGGGGAGGACTCTCCCATCCACATGGAGTGTTTTGCAAACCTACCAGATTGAAATTTACTGACACATCACCCAAAATTTACTGGCACAGTCACGTTTTTACTGGCATATCCAAAAGTTACAAAATGACAGTTTTAAGTGCAAATTTCTATATTTAGGCTACAAACAAGTACAATATGCAAAGCAAGGTAGATATTCTTATTTTATTTTCGACATAGTAAATAAGTAGCTAAGGAACAGGAATTGAGAGGGCAAGAAATTACAATGGATGACACACACGAAATTGACTCTCACAGTGACACTGACAGCAGTGTGCAGCAGCACAGATGATGGAACCCAGTGGGCCATCCATAGGGGGCGCCCGGGCGCCGCCCCCCCCCCCCCCCCCTCCAGGCAGTCAAAAAAAATTTTAAATGGCCCTTAAAAAAAAAAAAAAAAAGTAGAAAAAAAGTCCTTAAGTGCACTGTGTTCGGGCGCCGGGCACAGTGCACTATGGAAAGCGCCACGTCTATGCAATCACAAGATTGCAGACGAGGCGCTTCATTTGCGAGGTTTTAACCCGCCTTGTGGCGCAAAGCAAAACGCCGATCGGCATCCGCCCAGCGCCCATAGTGTATTACTATGGCCGTGTGCTTTGAATGACAGACTAGTTAGTAGTATGTCACTTCCGGTTTTCCCTGTGTCAGACCAGTGCGCCCGAGAAACAAGTAGTTGAAAATCCACAGGAGGGGGGCAAAGCCGAATGACTCCACTTCCAAACCGAAACACAGCAACACCAGTGGAGATAATAGAAGCATTGACGATCACACAAGGCTGGTCTCCTTATTTCTACAGGATGGATGGATGGATGGATGGATGGATGGATGGATGGGGAAGCTTCACATGGGCTGTGTGTTTCACAAGTGCCGATCGTCAGTGCTTCTATTATCTCCACTGGTGTTGCTGTGTCTCGGTTTGGCAGTGTCAGTGGAGGCTCTTGTTAAACACACAGCCCATGTTGTGAAGCCTCCCCATCCATCCTGTAGAAATTAGGAGACCAGATTTGTGTGACTGAATATGCACGGAGATAAGAACGAGATAAGACTGACATGCTTCCCAGCTAGCATATGGAAGGAAGGAGGCAGAGGAGGTGTCAGGACAGTGTCACTAGCCATGGACTGCAGTCTGCAAGACAGAGCCTCATTAATATGCAAGTCCTCATCACTGATCTATGTGTGTGTGTCCATCCCACCCAGTGTATCTCTCTCTCTCTCCCACCCACCCAGTATCTATCCATCCATCCATCCCACCCAGTGTCTATCCATCCCACCCAGTGTCTATCCATTCATCCATCCCACCCAGTGTCTATCCATTCATCCATCCCACCCAGTGTCTATCCATCCATCCATCCCACCCAGTGTCTATCCCTCTATCCCACCCAGTGTCTATCCCTCTATCCCACCCAGTGTCTATCCCTCTATCCCACCCAGTGTCTATCCCTCTATCCCACCCAGTGTCTATCCCTCTATCCCACCCAGTGTCTATCCCTCTATCCCACCCAGTGTCTATCCCTCTATCCCACCCAGTGTCTATCCCTCTATCCCACCCAGTGTCTATCCCTCTATCCCACCCAGTGTCTATCCCTCTATCCCACCCAGTGTCTATCCCTCTATCCCACCCAGTGTCTATCCCTCTATCCCACCCAGTGTCTATCCCTCTATCCCACCCAGTGTCTATCCCTCTATCCCACCCAGTGTCTATCCCTCTATCCCACCCAGTGTCTATCCCTCTATCCCACCCAGTGTCTATCCCTCTATCCCACCCAGTGTCTATCCCTCTATCCCACCCAGTGTCTATCCCTCTATCCCACCCAGTGTCTATCCCTCTATCCCACCCAGTGTCTATCCCTCTATCCCACCCAGTGTCTATCCCTCTATCCCACCCAGTGTCTATCTATCCATCCCACCCAGTGTCTATGTGTCCATTTATCTTTCTATTTATCTATCTATTGCGGGCGAGTGACCGGCGGGGGGAGGGGGGGTGTGTGGCTGGCGTTGGTTAGGGCTTTGCGCCCCCCCAAAAAAATTGAGCACCAGCCGCCACTGATGGAACCTCAACAACATGACATGTCCCCTCCTGAGTCACAGTGACCCTCTCTCTCCATGCCAGGTGGTCCCTACAGTCCACTACTGGCTTGCCTTCCTCCCATTCCGCAGACCTGCACATGAGGCTCCAGCTGCTCTGTTCCCTTGCACCATGACTTCACGCGACACACTGCCGGCACAGTCCGAACACACTGTAGCAGGCACTCGGATGGTCTCAGCCAAGTGTCACATCCATATTTTGTACTGGCAACCTTTTTCTTTCACTGGCATTTACTGGCAGGAGAAAAGTGCCCATTTTTTACTGGCTGCCAGTAAAAAATACTGGCAGTTGGCAACACTGGTGTGTGGATGGGGGAATCCTTGCTGGTTGAATGAAAAACAAATGGCTTCTCTATGGGCTGCTTAAGCCATTACTGCCATTTTCCACCTATTGATATTCAAAGGATTTTAAAAATATGAAAGAGATGCAAGTCATGAACAGCAAAGTCAACAAGTATACATTCTCCTGTGGTTCATCACATTTAAACACACTGGTACACACAAAAAAGGCTTGGTTGTACATCTATATTTACAGCTTATGTTTAAACGGGTGATTTTTTTGGGTGTGAAATGTCCTATAACAAATTTATTTGAGAACAATGAATCAAAAATAAAAATCTAAAAATCAAAAATGACATCTAAAGATCATAACTGAGATTAAAAAAAAATAGTCAAAAGGGAAAGTAAAACTGTTAATGCCTGAACAAGATTCTTGAGTGTAAGCATGGCCCTCTTCCTAAAGGTTCTACTACTAATGACATCTATAGGATCCAATGAGCCATTATGACTTGTTGATACCATTCCCTTAAACTGAGCATACCTACCATACATCGGAGTGTGGAGTGAAGATACCATCTTTTAGAGACTCAGGAGACATCCATCGTACTGGAAGCAAGGACTTGCCACCTTTGCGGTAGTAGTCAGTTTCATAGATATTTCGCGTCATGCCAAAGTCTGAAATAAGAAATGCAAGGTTTTACTTGGTTTCCCCCATGTAACCCATATTTCATCAAGACCCATATATGCCATTTTGATGCTGTAGGGGTATGCTGAATAACATTAAGGCAAAACACCCATTAGCAGCCTTATTGAATCACAGGAGCCATTTTGCATCAGTGAAGCCATATGGAGTGTAGACCTCAATCCTGTTTGTATCTTTCTTTAACAACAATTGTAGGAAACATCAAAGGAAGCCAGGAGTTTTGGTATACTAAGATTACTGATGGAAGCAACATACCTTAATAATGCCTACAGCCTGCTGTGTCTTTAACCTGGCTACCCTTAATGATTAGCTTATGATTGTGTTCCCTTTGTCTTCATCAGAGATCACGTATTTGAATCGATGGGTCCTTTTGATATATATCTATTTATCTATGATTATTACCAATCCCATTGTTATATAAAAACAGCTTGCAACCCGTTAAGTGAACCTTTAAAGGAAACCAGTCATGTGAAAAATAGGTTGCCTTTGCTGATCCCTCTGGGCATTGCCAATTTACTGGTTCTAATAGTTGCAGTAATGAGCCTGGAGCAAGTATGCACCCAGTGAAGTCAAAACAACTGATTGTAGACTTTTTACAGGTCAGACTCCTTTAACACATATTGAGAGCATTCAAAAATTGTATAAAATGTCAAAAAGCAATCCATGCATTGAATAAAAACTTTTAAGGACCCCTCTCTGTGCCCAGTGACCTACCGCCTATCTTCACTGTAAGGTCCTCCGCCACCATGCAGTTTCGCGCCGCCAAATCCCGATGTACAAATTTCTTGGCGTTCAGATAGGCCATTCCATCGGCTATCTCACCCGCCATCTGTAAAATCTCCTTCAAGGATGGTGGAATCAGGTTTTGTTTGTTCTGTGGGATAATGGGAATTCACCAGTCATTGTCAAAGTAAAACAGCTACTAAAGCCTTTCCAATATCTTTGTTTTTTTTTTTTTCTCAGAAAAGATAGATTTTATTGAGATCGAAAAGGTTCAAGAGAAAAGTAACAATCCAGAGCAACCAGTTCACAGTATATAGCACAAACACTGTCAACAATAAGGTTGTACCTAAAACAATAGGTCATGCAGGTACTAAAGGAAAATCCAAAAGCATACAATCTCACAACCAGATCCTAACCATAGTAAGGTCAGTAGGGCTAAGGCCTGGGATGTCCAACCAAGGACTCCATATCTTCTTAAAATTACTAGGGCATCCCCTATGTTGATAAATAAAAGCATTCTAACCTGAGCATCATCCCCATACAGTTAACCCATTCAGCATGTGTAGGTGGGTCGGGAGATTTCCAATGAATAAGAGAAAAGCGTACGAGCCTGGAACAAGGCTCTAGTAATGGCTTCTCTAGTGAAATTTCCCACTTGAAGATCTTCCAGGATGCATAAAACACATTGCTTAGGGTCAACAGGTAAAAAGGTGTGGAACACCCCATTAAGGGTGGTCACTATGCCCATCCAGGAGGTATGCAGTTTTGGACATTACCGCAATAGGTGAATTAGATGCCCATGGTCCCATCAGCATTTAATGCAGGTGGGATCGGGCAAAGCACCCATCTTTTTCATATCTTTTGATAGGCTTGGAACAGCTAGAACCTCTAAGGATTTACTGTTGTCTGTCTTTCTAAAAGGAGATTTGCCCATACACCCTGTCCAAGTGATGGGAGGTCATAGAGAAAGAACAATTTTTGATAAAGTGTGGATCAGTTAGAACCTATATATCTGTTTTTATTACGGTTTATGACCCTGCTGGAAGGGTCACCTAGGAAGTAAAAGGAAATCTCCCCAACACAGATACCAATAAAAATCAAACACATTTTATCCCTTTTAAAATTAAACAAAAAGTTTTGGTTCATGTTCCACTTTAATAGTACTATGGTAAAATTAGCTTCTGATTACTATGCTTATGCAAGTATTCTTTTCTATATCATCTAAATAAACCAAAGTTTCTGAGTTTAGTTTGGGTGGAGTGCTAAAACTTCAGCATTTCCATGTCTTTTGGTTATTCGAGTCTTCACTTTACCCAATGGGAGAGGAGACCCAATCTTTTTTGTACTATGTTATCTGCATGTCAAAGTAACATTTCCTTGGGCCTAAAAGTTGGTTTGCTGTTGTACTGGGCCAATGGTAGCTGCTGTTCAATGGTAGCTGCTGGTCTCATACCAGTTTCCTGGAATGCCCTCCAGCTGTTGCGTTACTACAATTCAATGGAGGCATTGCAAGGCTGACAGTTGCAAGCATGACTCCCACAGGCAGAGGCATGATGGGACTTGGAGTTCTGCAGCTGGAGGGCGGCCAGTTTGACACCTGTGATGTAGACAGCCTCCGGGTGGAGACCAAACCCGTTCTAAGCCAGCAAAGTCCTTGGTGTACGTTTATCAAACAAAGATAATCTCATTTCAGTTCTCAGCAAAGAATCTTCTCCTCTGTCACCCTGTTTATGAAGCTGAGAACATTTGTTCTCAGAAGGAGAAGCAAAGACATTTTTTTCCCTTTGAGAACACCCAAGATCCAAGTAGAAGGGGGAGGGGCTGCCTGTGTGATTACAGAGCAGCCTAGTTTTAAAAGTGAAACCAAAGTTAAAGGCCATGTAATTACATGAAAATAACTCAGTTTTTTTACACACATTTTGGCACATTTAAAATGTGTATTTTGGCCCTTTTTTATTGATGGGCATTTTGACGTTTAACATGCTGTATTTTTTTTTTTCTTTGCGCATCTGCCCGTGGTTTTTTTATATTGTGCATCTTGGCACCATTTTAAAACACACATTTTGGCCTTTTTGGCACAGGTTATTTTAACACGCATTTTGGTGTGGTTTGTAACGCACATTTTGGCTCTTCTTTTATCTTGTAGTTTGGCAAAATACCCATAAAAGCAAATCAAAAATGTACGTTAAAGTGTCAAACAGCACATTTGCTGGTCACTTTTGGGGTGCCATTAACAAGTAATGGCACCGCAAGCATATCATGCATTTTGCATGCGTTTCCGGAATGCACACAAGAACGCAGGTAAAAAATTTGCCAAAACACATGTTAAAAATAAAGCACCAAAATACACATAAAATGCATTTTGAAAAAAACAAGCCAAAACGTGTTAAAAAAAGCAGCAAAAAAGTGCATCATAAACTGTACCAAAATGCGCACAAAAAAGGCCCAAAAATCCAAAATGAGAATTTTTTGGGCATGGAGCATTGTGCATTTTTTCAATACGCATTTTGACATGTTGGTAGTGTAGTTGTCAAAATGACAAAATGTGTGGCAAAATTCATGTCTGCTAACGGCATTTGGGGTGCCATTAACAATGAATGGCACCCAAAAGCACATTGCGTATTTTTACACAATTTTACAGCAATTTGTAATTGTGGCAAGAATTACGCAATTCTGCCAACAATTCTGCATTGCACAGATGTGAACGGGTCCTAAAAGAAGATACATTATAACTACAGACCAATGTGAATGTACAATGTATATGTAAAGCGCTGCGTAAATTGACAGCGCTATACAAGTACCTTAAATAATAATAATAAACTGTACACTGTGTTTGTACATTGACATATATATGTATACTGTTGCTGATATTAGGAAGAAAGCAGTCTCCCTCCTCACATCACAGCAGCTTCTCACCCATATTCTCCACCTCTGTGCTGGAGCATCTGGGATGGAAATATTTTACAGAGATGGCCAGTGAGATTGTCAGACCTCACCTTCGTAAACTGGTCATCTGTGTAAAAGTGATCGACAGAAGGGTGTGTCCTGTAATGAGAAGTGAAGAACATGTTCTCCACCACTTATCTCAGCTTCATAAAAACGGACACACCTGAGAGATCAGCCATGATCATCAGGATCTCGGCTCTTCTCTGTTTGATGAACGTACACCTCAGTGTCATGCTTTTGATAGTGTTTGCAACACTTGCTTCAAGTTTTCCGTTTGCCTGCCTTGTTGCCATGCCTTGACCTTTGCGCCTTCATCTTGCCTGCTAGTTTGGATTTCCTGGTTTTCGACCTTGGATTGGACTACTCTCTGAACTCTGCCTTCCCTTTGACCATGGATTTGACCCTGACTACTCTCTGAATGTTGCCAGTCTTGAACACGGGCTTGCCAGTGGACCACAATACCTGTCTGCCAACTGCAAGTATCTATTTGCTGTGCTCAGCACATGCCTGCCCCGGTGTGGTGGCCAGGCACTACAGCATTGTGTATAAGACCTGGGGGCAACCAAATACTGGTAGGCCAGCTTGCTTTATGGGAAAAAAAAAGGCTGCTATAGGAGAAGAACACAAAGCCAGCTATGGTGCCTGATGTTAGGGATAGGCGTGACACTAACTGGTAAACTAAAAAATGTATCAAGGGGCACATTTTAGGTTCCTGGCCTGCACATTGTAAATCATGTCAACCCTAACAAGGAACTTCTCTCATTTGCTCCTTTTTGTCCTGTTAAATTTACCATTGAAGGAGTTTTGAGATGCTTCCAGTGCCATCTCAAGCAGCCTAATCAGCAATCTTGGGCTACAGAACAATTAACACTCACTGGAAAAGCGAAGAGGAGGGTTTCGGTAGTTTCGCAAAAGACAGCTAGGCAGGGACAAAATGAGTCTTGTTATTTCACTTAACAAAACCTGTGTGTTCATCCACAAATGGAAATTAGAAAGCGAGTGCCTTTTTGGCAGCTCAACAGATTTTTTTCTATACTTGCAGGGCCTTTAAAGGAATAAAACATGGGGAAATGTGCATGTATCGCAGAATTTTGCCCTGCCATTACTTTAAACATTAGGGTCTGATGCTATAAAGCAGGGGTCTCCAAACTTTTCAATACAAGGGCCACATCATATATTTTACAGATATTCACAGGCCAAAAAGACAGTTTTATAAATAAATGAATAAATTAATATTGGGAGTCTCCCTTCACATCAGAAGCCTTCCATTCACATCAGAACCCCTCCCCCCCCTTACATCAGGGTCCCTATAAGAGTTCCCCCATAGATCAGGGTCTCCATCAAAAGTGGGGACCAATTGATCTGAATCCTCAGTCTGTGCTCTGAGGATTCTGCACTAACCCTAGTTGTGGGCCAGATAAAATCTCATATCAGGCTGGATGTGGCCGAGCCTTTGTTTGGAGGCCCTTACAATAGAGCTACAGTAAAAGCCTGGCTTGGGTTCTCGCAGTCAATCACTCAGAAGAGATCATCAGGCCTTTGAGAAATCATGTCTGAGCTTTTACTTCAACTTGCTATTAGCTGTGGCCTTTTCTGTTTAAATTGGCAGTCTAATTTATATATACACGGTACAAGATTAATATTTGTCCATATAAAGATTCTTATTAACATGCAAATATGAGGTGGTCAATAGCACGCTTTGTAAATATGAAGTTTTTTACTTCCCCTTAAACCACAGTAAAGGCTGAACCATACCTCCTCCTCTGGCCTCAAAGAACGCAGGTAGCTCTTCAGATCCCCTCTGGTCATCAACTCCATAATGACTAGAGCTGGTCGCCCTTGAGACACAACTCCAAGAAGACGGACCTACCAAGGAAAAGGAACAATAAGACATTTTGTAGTCCTTCAGTAGACAGAAGTATGCCTGCCATGAGCTGTAACTGACAGCCTGGATTCTTATTTTTAACAATAGGCAAAAATCAAGATGGTGGGAGATTAACTGTCTCTGTGGATAGACCAAAGAAGAGTTTGTTCACAGACTATACATTGTAAGAGGTTTATAGAATGAATAGTTTGTATTTGATGGTTGTTCTCTTAACTTTGGCAAGGAAAAGCTTGCTTTAGCATGAATTTCCGACCCAAACACCACCTTTGCCTTTTTAGGTTGTGAAAAAAAGGTTAGCTCCTCTGTCAACTTCCTATGGCTGTCTGTCTCCATGGGAAAATTTCCCTTTACTTCTTTACCTAGTGAAACACCAAGACTGAGGGTTAGACAACATATCCCCAAAGACCCATAAACACTTATTTCCTAGACTAGACTATTCAAAAATAAAGATTCTGTAAGGAATGAGACTATATCAAATTCAGCTGCGGGAAAAGGTTTTGTATTTTTCAAGAAAAATAAAAATGTTTTCATGTTCCTGCAGATAAGACAGAAAAGATAAGACAGGAGGAGAAGTTCATTTTATTCTTACCACATGGTGACAAAGAAAGGCTTTCATAACAGAGGCTTCATTCAAAAACTCTATCTTCTCCCTTACGCTGGCCAGCTCATTGATGGTCTTCAGGGCAACCCTGGTCATGGGCTCGCCCTTTACAATATCCTTGGCAACAGCCTCATATACCATGCCAAAAGAACCTTGTCCAAGCTCTTTGATGATGCTGATTTTCTCTCTTGGGAATTCCCACTCATCCGGAATGTACACTAGAACATAGAAAACAACATGACCATGGTCTTCTACTACAGGTTGGCTAACGTTAGGAGGGTTTTTTTTTTTTTTTCCACTATAAGGTTTATTCCTCTACCTGCTAAGGACAGCACCCTCTTAAGGACAGTACCATCTTAGACAAGTTGCCAGCTATGACACCAACCATTTGAGGGCTTGCAAAATTAGTTGACAGCCAACAGAAGTACACTGGCAACTGTCAGAGTTATCACCAAAGTCATGCCTTCATTAAAAGCATACAATAAGTATGTACTAGTAAGTACAATGTAACTGAAATTATTGCAGAAAACACTAATGTCTAATTAAAGCCCGAGTCCAGGCTTGACCTCAAGACACCCCAATATTGGATACTTGCTCAATGGGTTCTGACCGTGTCCTGCTCTCAGATCTTATGGCACCAATATCTCAATAGTGATATGCAGAACTTCATTTTGGAATAAAACAAACAGTCAATACAAATGTATTTGAAGTCCTGGATTAAGTTTGAAATGGGTTCAATATATTCATATTATTTACCGGGCCTGCTTTGGTCTTCCTGCATAGCAGAAAGACAAGATCTGTGAGATCGCCCCTGTTAGAATGGCGATTTACCTTGTTTACACAGACAGATCCCAGTTCTGTTACTGTGGGAAATGATCGCAAGTGGCCGATGGAAATCGAGTCCACCCCACCCGCTGATTGGCACGCCCACAAACTAGAGTTCCCAAGCTGACCTATAATGAAGGCGATTTGCGGGAATGAGCCGACCAGCCAACGTACAAAGACGGCGGCTGGTCGGCAAGTGGTTAAAGACAGAATTGATGGCATTATGCTTACAGAAAAAAAAAAAAATACGATTTTTGATTCTATGCAAAATGGGATATCTGGTTCTCCATTATGAATACTATAATAGACTTGATTGTCGTCTTTTCCTTTTGTCCAAAAAATGTTTAATGTCAATATCTGGTATAGATCGATTTTGTATTCTAATCTTATGAGTTTTATTTTGTGGTCATTTTTGCTGGGTTTTTGTCTTTACTAAAATTACAGGGCATCTGGAAAGTATTTTCAGTGCTTCACTTTTTCCAAATTTTGTTATGTTACAGCCTTATTCCAAAATTGATTGAATTAGTTATTTTCCTCAAAATTCTACAAACAATACCCCATAATGACAACATGAAAGGAGCTTGTTTGAAATCTTTGCAAATTTATTTAAAATAAAAAAAAAAAAAAAAAGAAAGAAAGAAATCCCATGCACATAAGTATTCACAGCCTTTGCTGAAGCACCTTTGGCACCAATTACAGCCTCAAGTCTTTTTGAGTATGATGCTACAAGCTTGGCACACCTATTTTTTGGGCAGTTTCTGCCATTCTTCGTTGCAGGACCTCTCAAGTGCCATCAGGTTGGATGGGGAGCATTGAGGCACAGCCATTTTCAGATCTCTGGAGATGTTTAATCGGGTTCAAGTCTGGGCTCTGGCTGGGCCACTTAAGGACATTCACAAAGTTGTCCCATAGCCACTCCTTTGTTATCATGGCTGTGTGCTTAGTGTCGTTGCACTGTTGGAAGATAAACCTTCTCCCCAGTCTGAGGTCCAGAGCACTCTGGAGCAGGTTTTCATAAAGTATGTCTCTGTACATTGCTGCATTCATCTTCCCCTTGATCCTGACTAGTCTCCCAGTTCCTGCTTTTACTTGGCCTTCCAGTAATGTAGATTATGAGTGGTCTACTGGCACCGGTTTAAGAGGCTCATTGATTGGAAGCAGGACAGATCTGCAGCTTCAAACATAGAAAGTATTTTTTACTGTGCTGCAATATTCTCAGACTTACCTTCTGATGCACTAAAATACTCTGGATTGACGGATGCATACAAGGTTCCATTTGGGAAGCCGTCATTCTTTCTGTAAGCAAAGGCAAACAACCCTTAATCAAAATAGTCCCTTTAAAAGAAAAAAAAAGTAAAAATTCACCATTTAGCATACCTTTAATATTAGAAAACCAGCCCTACAATGGAAACATGTGGTGGTAACATACCTAAATCTTTTTCTTGCGAATCTGAATCAGTGCATTACCCATTAAAATTTGATTAGAAACAAAGAAAGTGCCAAATGGATACTCGCAAGGAGCCTAGACTAATAATGCATTGAAACAGTGGAACACAAATGACAGGCAGGTCTAGATGTCAATGAGTGTCAAGACCTTGGAATCACATGCTGATGTGTTTCAAGGGACATAGCTCCTTTAGATGCTCTGAAGAAGGGGTTACATCCCTCGAAACACGTTAGCGCGTACGTCTAAGTGATTCCCAGGTATTGACAAGCATTAACATCAAGACCTCCCTGTAATTCGGGTTCCATGGTTTCTACACTTTATTAGCCTTTGGCTCCTCCTGAATATTTATTTGGCACTTTTTTGTTTCGAAGAACATTTTTATCAGGTAATGCACTAAGCATTTGTGCCCTCTTGTTTTTCCTTTTGCCATTTGTCAGTTGGATTCCCCGGTTTGAAGAAAGCGTTTTTGTTGAGGCATGTTTGTTAAGGTCAAGAACCAGATAATGACCCTGCCTTGACATTACTCTTCGCTCCAATACCTCCCTACCACTTTTTTAGTGACATATCATGGTTTCATTTTCATCCTATGTTACATCCAAGTGCTGTCATTTCTGGTCTACACTTACTTTAGTGGTGACTGCACAGTATTTCCCAAGGTAGGTTAACCAATGGCGACATCAGTGAAATAAACCCATGTGCTTTAACTGTCACTGGTAGTCTCCATCAGAAGCACAAATGTGAGACTGAGCATTATCACCCAATAAAGCATTGGCCATTCTTCCAGAAGTGCATTTGTGAGGTCAGGCACTGATATGGAGGAGAAGGCCTTGCTCACAGTCTCCCATCTAATTCATCCCAAAGGTGTTATAATGGGGTCGAGGTCAGGACTCTGTGCAGGTCAGTCAAGTTCCTCCACCCCAAACGTGCTTATCCATGTCTTTTATGGACCTTGCTTTGTGCACTGGTCCAAATCATTAGGTGGAGGGGGAATTATGGTGTGGGGTTGTTTTTCAGGGGTTGGGCCTGGCCCCTTAGTTTCAGTGAAGGAAACTCTTAAGGCATTAGCATACCAAGACATTTTGGACAATTTCATGCTACCAACTTTGTAGGAACAGTTTGGGGATGGCCCCTTCCTGTTCCAATATGACTGTGCAGCAGCGCACAAAGCAAGGTCCATAATGACATAGATGAGCAAGTATGGGGTGGAGGAACTTGCCTGGCCTGCAGAGAGTCCTGACCTCAACCCAATAGAACACATTTGGTATGAATTAGAGCAGAGACTGCGAGACGGGCCTTCTCGACCAACATCAGTGCCTGACCTCACAAATGCTCTTCTGAAAGAATGGTCAAACATTCCCATAGACACACTCCTAAACCTTGTGAACAGCCTTCCCAGAAGAGTTGAAGGGGTTATAGATGCAAAGGGTGGGCCAACTCAATATTGAACCCTACGGACTAAGACGCCGTTAAAGTTCATGTGCGTGTAAAGGTAGGCGTCCCAATACTTTTTGTAACAGTGTATAATTTAACTGTATTTGCATTCCTTGTATATAGTCTACTGTACATATAAAATTTTAGTGGCAGAGTTAAGATTTACTTAAAAAAAAAAAAAGTTATAATTGTTGTAATTGCATTTAGAAATATAGAAGGCAAAGAAATGTAACCCTCTGTTATTGGTTGGCTTGTTTTTGTAGAGCTATATAACGTTCAGTCACCATTTAGGGAAAGCCAGTTCCAGCTAACTCTGGTATGGTACGCAAAAAAAAAATAAATAAAAATAAAAAAAGAAACAAAAAAAAAACATTTTTTTAACTTCATCACCATCTGGCAGCTTACTCACGTATATTTTCTGAAAATGAAGCTAATCCAGAGGGTAAACAGCTTCTGTTTAACATTTATGAATAATGATTCAAAGAAAAGCCAAGAAACTGTAAAGTCACGTACTTACTTTGTAACATTCTTCCAGGAACATAAATATGGTTACCGCCAACAAACTACATGTGTCACTGGATGCCGGTAAAGGCTGGTCGAGGTGAGAAGGGTGCAAGCAAGCTCAAATTAACCACTTCCTGCCCACCGTATTCAAAATGATGGCCCCAGTGGAGATCAGTTATCCTGGCTAAGCCGCGCACGCTCACGAGAGACATCTCTGATAACATGTTAAAGTGCCTATGACGTAGGCTTTTTACCAATCACAGCTGATCACATGGTAACCAGGACGTGCCATTTATCGGATTTTCCTCTATTCACGCTGACAGTGCAAGTAGAGGAGAGACGATCAGCGGCTCTCCTGACCGGGGGGGGGGGGTATAGGCCTTTCAGGGATGCCCGCAAGTGCCAACCCGTGGCCACCAGAAATGCCAAACAGTGCCCAGCAGAGATGCCCGTCAGTGCCTCATCACTGCCGCCCATTAGTGCCGCCTCATCAGTGAAGGAGAAAAAAATGACTCATTTACTAAATTTTATAGCAGAAACAAAAGAAAAAAAATATTCAATATTGAATTCAATATTCAAATGTTTAACATTGAGTTGGCCCACCCTTTGCAGCTATAACAGCTTCAACTCTTCTGGAAAGGCTGTCCACAAGGTTTAGGAGTGCGTCTATGGAAATGTTTGACCATTCTTCCAGAAGCGTATTTGTGAGGTCAGGCACTGATGTTTGGACAAGGCCTGGCTCACAGTCTCCGCTCCAATTCATCCCAAAGGTGCTCTATTGGGTTGAGGTCAGGACTCAAGTTTCTCCACCCCAAACTT
Organism: Aquarana catesbeiana; assembly: GCF_042186555.1. Taxonomy (NCBI): domain Eukaryota; kingdom Metazoa; phylum Chordata; class Amphibia; order Anura; family Ranidae; genus Aquarana; species Aquarana catesbeiana. The sequence goes on from NC_133336.1 coordinate 192,810,143, forward strand.
TCTCATCCAGGTCTTTATGGACTTTGCCTCACAAATGCGCAAGTTTGGGGTAGAGGAACTTGACTGGCCTGCACAGAGTGCTGACCTCAACCTGATGGAGATCCTTTGGGAGGAATTTTTTCCCAGAAGAGTTGAAGTGGTTATAGCTGCAAAGGGTGGGCCAACTCAATATTGAACACTACGCAGCTCTCAAATTTTCCACTCACCTACTTGCATTTTGCGAGCGGAAAATGAGGGCTGGCGAGCATGGGGCTGCCTGGGAGCGGGGGGGGGGGGGGGGGGGGAAAGCACCGTCGGCATGCATCATGGTTCAATAGGAGCCATTCTCCCAGTGATCATGAAGGGGACGTGTGACGTATATCCCGGGACGTGTGACGTATATCAAAGTCTGCGGGCCAGGAGGCAGGGCTGTATGTGAAAGCGAGTGGCGGGAACACACGGCAATTGAAATGTAAGTGTCATGAACCTTGGAATACTGGATTGTCATGAAGCTTGGAATAATGAAGTATTTCTCCTTTGATTCTATTACACAGTGGGGGGTCTTCTGCCTTGTCTTAAAGGCTAACCCCCTCCAGAAGGCTCCATGGTCTGGAAGGAAGGCATTGTTCTGTGTTTGACCATTTGTTTATGTACTTTAATTACCCCCTGGGGCTTCTCTGTGTCATTACACATATCAGTCCTCCTATTCAAGCTATCGGACCACTCTCTGCTGACCCTGTTTCAAGTCCTCATTTGCACGGACAAGAGGACCTGAGTGAAGACTAGAGCGTACTTTACAATTGATCAATTGACCAATAGGAAAGTGGTTGTTGGGGGCAGGGTGTTCAAACTGCTGTGTATAAAAGTGTGTTGTGTGCATCAATAAAAGAGATTCCTGTTTGAACTTACATACAGCTTGCCTGGTGTTTGTTCTGAGCCATCACAACTGGATTCGAACGGCACATAGCTGTAGTTCGATTCCCGGAGCATCGGATGACCGAACCAGACATTGCGATCTGCAATCTGATTCAATAGCCACAGAGGAGTGTCGGGAGAGTGGAATCAAGCGAGCAGGGGTTCGTTACAGTAAGCTATTACAGCGATGTCCCGCTCTACGATAATCCAGCCGCCTGCTCTCCTCTCTTCCCCTGCACAGGTAGGCAGCATTGATGGACACAGGCAGCATTGATGGACACAGTTGAGGCTGCACTGGTAGGCACTGATAAAGTTGTATTTATTTTTATAACTTAACTCTGCATAAAACATTTACGTGAAATTTTATGAGATCATTTATGAGGACATGTTTAGGGGTGGAAATAGGGGCAGGGGTTGGTTGGGGCAACTGGTGGCGAGTAATGTGTGTGGGTGTGTATATTTATATATTAAAAAAAATAAACTTTTTTATTAACAATAATATACATTTTAAAAAATGCAACCACTTCTGCCTATAATAAATGTCAAATGAGAATCTATACATTACAAGAAAGTAGGTAACCGGTAAAGCCAACATTTTGGGGGAAGTGCCTTCCCCTTCCTCAGGACTGAAATTCTAGATGTACTTGTAACAGTGGTGAGATTTGTAATGAGGCATGTAATAGGCTGTCAGAACTTCTCTTAATGCAGCGTGTTGGCATGGACCCACGCGTTGGCTTTACCAGTGTAGTGGTACCCCCGTAGGGGCTGCTGAAATGTTGGATTGTCTGTCACCCTGCCCAGCATTCACTTCTCAAAACACTCAGACATAAAAACAGTTCACGGGCTTTGTTTATTTTGTTTTATTGAGGGGATTGAACTTGGATGGGGTAAAGGAAATATGGGATGCCCAGTAGAACTTGCTTGGGACAACTATATACAGTCCAGTATTTACTCTCCATTTCTTCTCCTGCACATGACTTCCTCTCTAATCTTCAGGTCTTTCTTCTCCAGCACATCTCTTCCTCTCTAATTTCCAGACACAGCTAGCACAAAGTGGTTAGGCCTAACACTGGCTCAGCCAGGCCCGTAGCAATTTCCCTTTGCAGGCAGGGATCGCGGGCCCCTATAGTGTAGCAAAATAGAAAGTATCGTGCTAGCTGTCCTACACACGGCTACTGAGCCCAGTAACCCATCTTCATTCCCCGCCCGCCCTCCTGGCTGCATCGGCTTCTCTCCGCTGCCCCCCATTCACCACAGTCCACTCTTCGGTTTCTGCACCCATCTCAAACTGCAAACTCCCAGTTCTCTCAGTTGTGCCTCTCCAGTCCTCCTGACAGTGCTTTACTCACCAGCCCTCCTGGCTGCGACCAGTTGTCCTCTCTGGAGTCTCTTAGCAGTGCTCTCTCCTGTCTCTCCTCCAGGATCTCTTCTCCTCCTGGCTGCAACCGAGCCAAGGCCCAAGGGGAGCACTGACAGCCTCCACACTCTCTCACTCCAGCTCTTCCACCCAACAACTCCTCCCCAGCTGGGCTGAACCAGGGTATTTAAGGAGGCCTGCCCCCTGCCAATCCAAGTTAGGGACTGGTCAGTGCTCCTCAGTATACCCCAGACAGTTCCACCTCTCCGCTTCTCCTCTCTTTCCAGAATCTTTTGGAAAGAGGGAGGTCTTGGTGGTGCTGCCTGTGAGTCACCAGCTGCTACACTAAGCCACTCCCAGCCCAGAATGAAAACAGGACTAGCAACCAGCCAGACCTGCCTACATTTACCTACTCTCTCTAGCACACTGCTAGAGGGTGCTACACCAGTTACCTGTTTCCGTTGAAAACTTCTCAAAGATACTCTCTAGTGAGATGACCTTTTTTACCGGGAGGTTCTCTATACCCGTCCAAGTGTTTCTCTGCTGAACGGCCTCGTTTCTGTTATTAGAGAGCCAGCAGGCCAAGACAGAGTCCACCTATATTGCCCCTTCACAGGGCCTTAGCCCCCCCGAAAGGGTTACTCTCCCCACATTACATCTATCAAAACCAACCTTTGGTTTCATCAGTCCAGCGCTGTCACCCAAACACACCAAACAGATCAGCATGGGAAGCAAAAGGGTAGACGAGTATGTGCTGCTGGTGGGGGCATCATTATCTGGACTTGATGCTTGATACTGTATTTGCAAATTTCAAGACTTTACTTTTAAACGGATCACTTTTCATATGTTCCAAAACACCTGCATGGATGTTTGATTTTGTCTTATAGCTTATAAAAGCTGTACAACTGGCATTGGGAATCTGGTTGTTGTCTATCCCTTCACTTGGGTATTACCATTATGTCAGAGAACCAAAAACATTAAAACACAGAGAGAAGATAGACTCACCCCTTCTTGTTGTAGAAGAAGATAATGGCAGCCAGGCAGGCTATAATCAGCAGGAGGATAATAGGCATGATTTTGAGCAGCATATATAAAGTCTCCGAGGCCTCTTTTTCTGTGGAAATAAAATCATCTGCATCTTGTTTACCTTAAAAATTCTAATACCAAATGCACATAATTAAACCTTGATAGTCTGGGGAGGAATTAAGGCTACAAAAATATGGAATGCACCATCCAAGAACTAAATTTTATGGGAGCAAGAAATACTTTTTTTCGCAGTACGTTCCGCAAAAATAATAATTCACATATAAAATGAACATCAACAAATATTTATAAGTAATTAAAATCAAAATAGATTTTTTGGAAAAAAGGTGTGCACACACTAATAGGGTATTAGTAATAAATTGTATGCAAGCTATGGATAGAGCTGTGCCCTCATCAGAAAGATTCAGTCTCTTTATTTCCTCTGGTTTTGTCACTGGGACAGAAAATTATGGTAAATCCAAAAATGTTACAGTCACCAGGACAGGAGGTAATCTACTACACCTGATCTGGTGACAACTCTTTATTGAGACATTAAACCACCAATTGCAAAAAAAAAAAAATTCCCCCGGGAGCTTTATGCCATAATGTACTAGTATGCACAGAATAATGTGATGTATTTTCAGGTCAAACAATCCCTTCCAGCGAAGCAGTGTCACGGGCACTTCCATCTTTGGCCAGTCCCCCTTTTTGGGTTCAGACTCTTCGGCCACTTGTTTGGCCAGGCCACGATACTGTCACTCCTGCACATGTCCAGTGTATCACATTATCGCAGCTCAGAGGGGTGCCGTAAAACACACACTGAGCCGCCTAGGCATATCTTAGTGCACATTAACCGATTGCCCGACCGCCTCACGCTGATATACGTCGGCAGAAGGACACGTACAGACAGATTAACGTACCTGTACATTGCCCTTTAAGAAGTGGTTTGCAGTTTCCGCCGCGACCTCCGTGAGCGTGATCGTGGGTCCCACGGACCTGATGTCCGCGGGGATACCCGCGATCATCTCACGGAGAGGAAGAATGGGGAAATGCTAATGTAAACAAGCATTTCCCCGTTCTGCCTAGTGACCGGACACTGATCACAGCTCCCTGTAATCCGGAGCGGTGATCAGTGTCGTGTCACATATAGCCACCCCCCCCACAGTTGGAATCATTCCCTACGACACACTTAACCCCTTCACTGCCCCCTAGTGGTTAACCCCCTCACTGCTAGTCACATTTACACAGTAATCAATGCATCTTTAATTGCACTGATCGCTGTATAAAAGGTGAATGGTCCCAAAATCATGCCAAAAGTGTCCGATGTGTCTGCCATAATGTCGCAGTCATGAGAAAAAAAAAAAAAATACGCTGATCGCTATCATTACTAGTAAAAAAAATAAATAAATAAAATATATTAACAAAAATGCCATAAAACTACTATTTTGTAGACGCTATAACTTTTGCGCAAACCAATCAAAGACTTATTGCGATTTTTTTTACCAGAAATATGTAGAAGAATACGTATCAGCCTAAACTGAGGGAAAAACATTTTTTTATATATTTTTTGGGGATATTATAGCAAAAAGTAAAAATGCGTTTTTTTTTCAAAAAATAGTTGCTTTTTTGTTTATAGCACAAAAACTAAAAACTACAGGGGTGATCAAATATGACCAAAAGATAGCTCCATTTGTGGGGAAAAAAGGACGTCAATTTTGTTTGGGAGTCATGTCGCACAACCGTGCAATTGTCAGTTAAAGGGACGCAGTGCCGAATCGCAAAAAGTGCTCTGGTCTTTGGCCAGCCAAATGGTTCGGGGCTTAAGTGGTTAAACGCAGACAGGCAGGGAGAAGCAGTTATGCAAGAAGAGACCAATATGGCTGGTGGGAGGTGCTGCACATAGCTTTCTGAAAACAGAAGGCTGTGGTAACACCCACACGTGATGCTGAGCCTACATCATGCACAGAAATGATATCCAAGAAATGAAAGTTGGGCCAGAGACAGTCAGGCTGGGGAGGACAGTCCTAGATAACGTTGGATGTGCTCCAACAAGGAAATGAAACATGTTCTTAATCAGAAAAACCAAGTAAAACAAGGTTTGATAAATGCATTCATTTTTTTTCCTGTATAGGAAAATACAGAGAACCTCTTGCAGTAGCCAACAATCACATTTTCAAAGCTCCCAGAAGATGTGGTATGCTATAATCCTATATAATGCCTTCCAATAGAGCAGACTCACCTGGAAGTCGTACAGAGAACACAATGGGTTCTGTCCACGACCCATTGCCTGCCAAAGACGTCACTCTTATCATAGCAGAATAGTTGCCAGGTTGTGCCACGTTGATGTACACCCCCTTGTGCTTTTTGAACTTCTGGCGGGAAACACATACGACAGTTGATGGACCTTCCTAATAAAAAAAAAACAAAAAAAAAAAAACACAGCAACATATAATCCAATGTTTAATATGTTTGTGGAAATGGAGGTTTGCAACATGTGCAAATTTCAGAATTATATTGCAAAACATTAGTAAACTACCCACACAAAGACCCAACTACTTATCCAATTGCCCACACATCCAAACACCCAACTAAGTGCTGCTTCCAATAATACTTTGAAAAAAGAATGCATCACTGTAAACACTTGAAAGTGTAATATCTATTATAGATACCAATTATTCAATATTATTTTTGATCAGCCAATAATAGCTACACATGTGCAACAGAAATAAATTATAAAAATTTACAAAATACGAATTTCACTCTATCCAGAGAGAACAGAGAAGCTGGGTTATATGCTAGTGCAATGAAAAATACACAGTCTGTAAAGGAATAAAGAAAAAAAAAAAAAAGAAAAAAAAACAAACAAGCAAGCATACACAAAAAGAATTTAGGAAAACATAATAAGTGTGTCTAAAGACTGACGAGGTTCATGAATGTAAAAAAACCCTGTATTTTACAAACAAAAAATTGTTAAGCTGAATCAATTTCTTCAAATCAATAAATCCAAGTGAGTCTTACTTCATTTTCCCTTTTGTACTTGATCTCATATTTCAGGATTAATGCATTTGGATTGGGTGGCTCCTCCCACTTCATAAAGATGGTATTGTGGCCAGCAGACTGCCATGATATATTACCAGCAATGTTGTCGGCATGAGCTGCACAGGAAAAAAATTATATATAGAAGATACTATGTTAGCGGTCTAGCGATAGTAACAGTACACAAAGCAGGCGCCATATAGATCATTAGATATCTCAGCATTTTCAAACTTGCACTTTAAGCTCAACAGTTGATTTATGATTGATTGGTCCAGGCAATATTAATGTTTTTTTTTACCCCCCCTCTACATTTTATACACCAGGTTTTTTCAGTCTACATGTATAAAAGATGTGGTACTGCCATGGGTGCAATCAACAGGCCTGTAAATGGATCGTGATTTTTACATGGATTTATTGTAATTTATAATGCGGGACAAGCAGACCTACAGCATTGCTTTTTATTACAAAACAATCAAAACCTACAGTATACCTCCAAATTTCTTAAATGATAAAGAGGGACACCTTTTAGCACACACAATTTAGGCAAAGAACACGTCCCTGCCATGGTCCCATTTACATAGACCATAAAGATCTAATATGTGGAAAATGATCAGCTAAACCCAACAAGGACATCATCTCCATTTTCCTTTATATTGTTTTTTCAAAATATCAAATGTAGTATAACTGTATAAAAGGTTGGATAAGAAGTTTAGTGCGACATAACACTTTTGGAAGTAAAAATAGTATATTTGGAATAGAGATGTACACATCAGACCAAAAAGAAGGGACAACTGAGGCTACATGAGGGAAAGAAGAATTTGGTCTCAGCAGAAGAACAGTCCCTCCAAAATGAGGGACATTTGGGAGCTATGCCTATAGGTATTCGATAACTGTCTGATTCTGGCCAGATTGGGTGAATATCCTTATAGCCATGAGCATACAAAAGACCAGCAGACTTCCACATTCACTTCTAGCTGACAAGCCTAAATGTTTCAATTAGCCAGGACGGATTTTCTTTTTTTTTTTTTTTTTTTAAACTCTAGAGGGCCTTCCGATACCTATAGCTAGCTTACAGAGGCCTCATTTTATATTGCTTTAACACAGAGCACATTATCCATTGGAAATGGTCCATGAAGAATTTGTTACCAAACCAAACCTCAGGGTCCTTCTAAAATTAAGGCAATGAGTAGAGTAGCCCCACTACTTAAATGGTAAATAATCATTATTATTTAAATATCATGACCAAGTTTTACGTATATATTTTAACATGTGCAATAAATTATTATTGATGCCATAAGCGGTTTTGCTTAATATTTTTAACTGACAAATATAGTGGTTAGTGGAGTTTGAATCAGATGTTTTATCAGTATAATCATTTACAATGAGCGCTTAAAAAAATAAATACTTACGGTCTGACATTGTTCTAGCAAATACAAAAGTTGCAGCGCTGCACCCAACCGTGTCTGCTGCGTGGTTGCAGGCGTGGATGTCAATCCGATACTCTGTGAAATGTCTGAGGTTAGGTATGACCATTCTTTCTCGGAAGATCTTATCCTTATAGGTGTAAGGCTTGAAATCTGTGCCAGTGTTGTTGATGGTATGACTGACGGTTCCTTCTGAGAATGAAGCGTTTCCATGACCATCTCCACTCAACCCTACTACATCTCTTTTCTTTTTTTGAGACCTGCAAAGACATTTACATTTCTGCATGTAGAGCTCAATATGTCAGGTTAATATTTATATTTTACATTGGAAGCAAATAAACTATAGAGCAGGGATATGCAATTAGCGGACCTCCAGCTGTTGCAAAACTACAAGTCCCATCATGTCATTCTTGCGGCTGTCAGAGTCTTGCTATGCCTTATGGGACTTGTAGTTCTGCAACAGCTCGAGGTCCACTAATTGCATATCCCTGTTATAGAGTATTATGCACAGGGTGAAGTTAGAGTTAGGTATTCCTGGCAATGAGGAGAGTCCTAAAATTTTTATAATAAATATATATATATATATACACATATATTACACAATATATATATATATATATATATATATATATATATATATATATATATATATATATATACACACATACATACACACACATACATATATATATATATATATATATACACACACACACACACACACACACAATGTGACAGAAGGTCCGTGCTATCTGGTAAGCGACCAATTTGCCTATAGTGGAGGTGATTGTCACTGGATCATTCAACTAATGGTGGCAGATGGTGTGGATGTGATCACAGAACTTATTTACCACATTTGTCTATATTTTTATTACTGGTAATTTTTTCACTGGTGTTCAATTCAATACTTTTAGCACAACTTTGTTTATGAACTTGCTATTGGAGACTGTGCTATATCTCACAGTGGAGTTTGCGGCTGTTTTTTTTTTTTTTTTTTTGGTGTTAGATTTAAATCAATAGCGCGGTTTTAGGTTTTTGTTTTAATTTAATAAAAACTCTTCAGATGCAATGCCAAATAAGCAGCCAATGTAGTCTGAACTTCTGGCCTGCATACCATCAACAACCACCATCACAACCTTCTATACTTTGTGCAATGCCAAATGTGCAATGCCAAGTAAGCAGTCAGTGTAGTCCGAACTCCTGGCTTGCATACTATTTGGCCTCTAACTCAAGGGAATGAGGCCAGGTAACCAAGATTTTCAAAAGCATATCAGCAACAACTCCCTCTGTATACTGCTTATATGCTCCTGTTAGGCCTTCTTTTATAGCATGTGTGCTCAACGTGTGGCCTTCCAGCTGTTGCGGAACTACAAGTCCCATCACGCCTCTGCCTTTGGGAGTCAAGCTTGCAACTGTTAGCCTTGCAATACCTCATGGCACTTGCAGTTTTGCAACAGCTGAAAGGCTGTGGGTTGAACACCCATGTTTTATAGTGTCCTGCAGTGGGGGGGGGGGCTACCAGGGTCGCCAAGGTTGCATGTGCAACTGGCCCCTGGTGTTTACGCCACCGTAAGCACTGTTTTTAGCATGAACCGCATTACCATCTATTGTTCCCGCTATGCATGTGATGTTATTTTGATATTACAATAAAGATATTGAGGAGAGCAGCAAATTCTGGACTTTTAATTCTTTCATGGTCTTACAGACAAGCTGTACAGCAACCTCAAGTCATACTCGCAGAAAAGTGGTTTTAACAGTTCGCCTGGATAGGCACGAAGCTCTCAGCATCTCCCACAGCACCTCTGGCTAGCATTTCACTATGCAGTGGACGAGGGTCGATCAGCAGCTCTGTAGTGCCCTGCACCTCTCTCTCTACCCATGTGGTCAGCAATTCACATTCTACAGTGGAGAGGAGGAGAGGGGCCTCTGACCCAGGTAGATACCGGATTCAGAACAGCTCACTTGTGTACGGAAGCCGATTCCTTCACAGGTCAGAAGCCTGAACTTGCAGAAAGGAAGGCTCATCTACCATGATGTACTAGGAGCCTTCTCTACTCTGCTCAGTGTCATCCTAGGATGGAGAGGCGGAAGTGCACACAACACAATTAAAACAGACAATAAGAATTCAATTTATATGGGCTGCTCCCTTATTTAAGGAAAGTGGATCTTTTGCTTCAGCCTGCACAGACTCCTCCACAACTGAAGTGGTCAACATTGATTTATATAAAAGGCGACCTAGCTCACCTTTGATTATTTTTATTGATTAAAGTCACCTTCCAAGGAGGCCTATTTAAAAAAAAAAAGTCAAGTATTACTAGCATACATTTTGTACATTACATTTATATGCAATTACATCACAAACTTGGGTTATTTTTACCAAACATATAATAAAACAAATCATGTATAACTTTGACCCATCACCTACTGCCTCCACGCTGGCTATTCATCACATTAAAGGAATACTAGGGAGGTTCAAAGGGACAGAGAAGGTAAGGGCCATGCCACACCAGCAATCCTGTCCCTGGTGCCAATTCGCCAGCAACAGGGTCTTAATGGAGGGCAAATGCCCATCTGGTGCCTCCCTCACTGTCTGAATGAGTAAAACTGTTGGTCCCTTGCTGACAGAGTGGTTATAAGATGTCCCTCATCGGCAGTGGCTCCCCATCTGGACAACCGGGGAACATCATGATTGTTTTACCTTGCTCTACATAGATATTATGGCACTGGCGAATTGAGACTTTCTGCTCTAGGGTGACAAAAAAAAAAAACTCATTCATTGTGCATCAATGCATGGGAAGCATTATCACCCTTGGGGGCTTATCCTCTAATTCAGTCTACAGGCTAATTAAACTAAACCTAATCAGGAACTGTTCAAACTCATCACTAGGGGACACACAACCGCACGTTATGGAACTGGTGCATCAGCAGAAAGCCAGTGCTCAGATTTCAATGAATAAAAAAAAAAAAAAAAAGTATAAAAAAGGAGCAGCTTACTATTCTTACAATATGAAACACTAGGCAAAATGTTTTTGTTTAGGGTTTGAATATACTTCAGGAAATCCTAATTTGGTTTGAATGGAAAGTGGATTGATGGAATGCTTACTTGGGAATGAAAATAGTGTTCCTTAAAAAGTTCTCAAACTTTTTCTGAAAGAATTCCTCATCCAGGTCCAATAGCTGGCCGCCATTTTTTTGACACGGGCAGCACTTATCCTCTGAATCAATGTCATTATCATCACTGTCAAACCTGGTATCGGCACTGCTAGTTGGAAGCTTCAGACCTGTGTAGAGAGGATGGGAAAATCTTAGTAAAACATTAAAAAGGTGTTTTAAATCCATACCAGACCCTTATCCGGGCATGCAGCCCGGCAGGTCAGGAAAGGTGGGGGGGGCTTATCGGAATCTGGGAGGGCCCCTTTAACCCATTCACCCCAAAAACGTGTACAAAAGTAATAAAAACAAGAGACAAGGTTTTGACAAATCCTTTAATGAAAAAAATAATAAAATAGGGTCTGGTAGACTTTTGGGGGAGGGACCCCACGCCGTTAATTTTTTTAATAGACGGGTGCCGGCAATTGTAACCGCGAGTCATTTTAATGGGATGAGACTTTTTTTTTTTCCTCTTTAGAACTGTCATTTTCATGTTCTATGCATGCGACAGATGTGCCACTTTACAGGCACATTAAGGGGACCCCCCCAGGCGCGATTTTTAAAGGAATTTTTCATTTTTATTGTTGCAATTTAAGCCCAATTAAAATCACTGCTCCTGAAAAAACATTAAAAAAAAAAATGATATAGATATATATATATATATATATATAGATATATAGAGAGATTATAGATATATATATATATATATATATATATATATATATATATATATATATATATATATTTATTAAATCTCCCAGACTCCATACCCCTTGTATGGCCAACTTGCATATAAGCCTTCAAAATGGGCACTTTTGAAGGCTTATATGCTTTCCTGCTCAGCTCCCATAGACTTTAATGGGGTTTGCCATTCGGGTTAGAACATTTCACTTGTTTGGGAGCTCTGCTGCGAACCAATCGGGGGGGGGGCCCATGTTCAGCCCATGCATATTCACGAGAGAGATCACCAGCAAAAGGAAGGTTCCTCTATATACATCTTTAGTTCAACCTTGTTTTGAGTACTGTGTTAAGTTTTGGCAGCCTCACTTACAAAAATATACTGATACGACAGAATGGGTCCAGAGATGGGCTACAAAAATAGGTGAAAGGTCTGGGGATAAAACATATCAGGAGAGACTTCAGGAACTTAATATGTACAGTCTGGAGGAAAGAAGGGAAACCTTTGAATATGTCAAGCAGGTAAATAAGGTCCAGGAGGACAGTATTTTCAATATGAAGCCAAGAACAAAAATACTTTACCAAAAGATTAGTTGATGCTTGAAAGACTTCCAGCAGAGGTAGTTGGAGTCAGTTAACAGTATGTGGATTCAAACATGCTTGGGACAAACCTAGATTTATACTCAGGTTGAACTGAATGGACTGGTATCTTTATGTAGTACTACTCCTGCAGGGGCCGCTGGTAATCGACTCTCCTATTCCTGCACTGCCAGGCAACACGCATTTTCCACTTGCAGCCAGACACAAGAAGTCAGTCCCATAACTTGTTTTTGTTGTTTTTATTAGGGGATAACAACTTTGATGGGCGTAGGGACTTATGGGATGTCCAGCAGATGATAAACAGAGCAAAACTTGGGGACAATCTTCCTCTTTCTGTACAAAAATCCAGAACTGCTTCCATCTGTACAAACTCACAGTCCTTTGAAGATTAAATTGCAAAAGTCACTTACAGAATAAGGGCCCTGGGCCCTCCTGCAGGAGTGTATCTTGCAGGAGTGTATCCCCCTCCCTCTGTGGATCTGGTCCCAGGTCCAGTACTCAGTATGTCCTACCAGCCCTCCTGGCTGCTTCAGAGATCTCTTGGGGTAGAGGATGAAGGGATGAAGCACACAGCTGTCCCTCCAGAAAGCGGGACTACATATGGCAGGCTTTCCCCTTGTAGTGTCCTAGAGTGTGCTAATGTACTCACTGCCCTTTCCATGCTCCCATTGCTCCTAGGTGGTGGTCCTAAACACCTCACTGCACCCTAAAACCAGGCCAAGCCTCCAGCCTTTGGGGGCCCCCTTAGACCTAGAGTGTCCCTCAAGCCCAATCGACAGACTTCTCAGCACTCCATCTCCATCTTCTACCCAACTCCCCTTGCCAGCATGACTCACCCATACACAAGGGCTGGCCCAACCCCCTGCCAGGCCCACTGCCTCTGGATTGGCCAAGCTCCCCTGAATAAGCAGAAAGACCCTCCTAGCCTCCGCCCTCCAGTTTCCAGAACAATCTCTAACTTTCCAGAACCCAGAACCGGGGGGGGGGGGGGCACCAAAGACCTGCCTGTATGAGTCATCCAGCTCTGAACTCAAATAAACCCTGATCCAGATTCCATGACTCATACTTAACCATGAGCCAAACTGTTTTACCTGCTCTAACACTAGTAGCACACTAGAGGGTGCTACATTTATTTAACCCTACCAACTATGCAACTACAAAAGTATATACTCAGATAAAAAATGGGGCAGACTTGACGGACCACTTGGTCTTTTTCCGTTGTCACTCTTTTAGGTTTCTAATGCCATGAAAACCTGCATATAAGATGAAGGGTCGGACTCATGAATTTGATACAAGCCTAGTCTTTCAGTAATTTCTTGCATGTGCCTCTGGTCTGGTTTTACCCCAGTGCAGCCAATGATTGTTGGACTGAAAAATGGAGAACGGTACTGCCCCTGCGCCCTTATGCTCCTCATTGCCACTTTGTCCCTCAAAAAGATAGAGGGTTGCAGTTGGGGCACTGCCCAAGATCGGGTTCTTTTCCTTGCAGCAGACACAGGTCCATATAGTACAGATTGAACAGGATTTGTTATACTTGCTAGCGAAGATTTTATTTTGCAAGTAAACACCCTCCTTTACATGTTCCAATGCCCACATGATAACTTTGTGCTGGGGCCAAGCTTAAATCACAGTTATTGTGTTTTGAAAATAACAGTCTATGTACCTGTTGAACTTTGAGACAACAGCCACCATTCACTGTATTCACAGAATTTCTACTCTTTAATGTCTCAAAGAGTACAGATTAAAATGAACGAGCCACCACGAATTACGCAAGGAATTTGGTAAACCACAGCAGTGACGATACCGTGATTGCAACGAGCAACTTAAAATCACTTTTTTTGTAAGCCAAAAACACTACATTTAACGTATTTACTGTGCAATTGTCATTTTGTGGAAAATATTATGCAAACTAAACATTAGGAAAGATAGGCAAAATGGGTTGTTTTGGTTATGGAGGTTTCAGTATATTTTGACATCAAAAACATCATGTTTCGGATTCGTTGGTTCTTAAAAAGTATTTAAGTATTTTTACCACCAGGAGGACAATATTTGCACGATTTAGGAAAAATTAAACACTGATATCTCCCATTAGATTTTAAATTAGTCACTCTAATGTGGTAAATCCCTCTAACCAACCTTTGGTGCAGTAGTCATTATGGTATAGCGCCTCATCTTCTGACAACTGCTGCCAGAGAACCAAGTAGTAGCTGAGGTTTCCATTACGTTGAGTTGGTGGCTTCCAGCGGACAATCAGATGGGATGAGGAATTTGACATGATCAAAACATCCTGGGGAACAGTTGGGGCTGCAATAAAGAAGTGGCAAAATGCTAATAATTTTAAGTCCATAAAAAGGGAAACCACCTGTAAATCTTAACTTTATACATGCATGGCAAGGCAAAAAAAAAAAAAAGATCCTATTGCATTTTACTAACCTGAACTTACTAAAGTGAAATATGACCATCTGCCCATGAATTACATCACTACTAACATACAAAGCCATTCACAACTCTGCCCTGAGCTATATCAAACTTGTCTCCAAATATCACCCAAACTGTCCCCCCTCCGCTCCTCTCCAGACTTCCTGCTCTCAAGCTCCTTTGTATCCTTCCATGCTCATCTTCAGGACACCTGCAGAGCCTCTCTCATCCTCTGGAACGCTCTACCTCAATCTGTCCGGCCATCTCCTACCTTGGCAGCTGGTGGTTGTTTTTTTTGGGGGGGGGGGGGAATACAACCACCCCCTGGGCAGTCGGCAGCAGCTGTGCCCCCCCCCCCCGCATGGCGGGGACGATTGGACATCAAAGCCCCGCACTTACCCCATCTAGGTAGGGGGCGGGCAGGCAGCAGCTTTCATCCCTCCTACTCCTGTGCATCACAACGGCTTCTACCATGCGTCTTCTCCCTCCTCCTAGGTGTCCAATAGGATCACCTGTCCTTTCAGCCAATCAGGTGACTGGTGCCCGCTTCCTGATTGGCCGGGAGGAGTATCAGTGTGAAAATAGTGAATATTCATTTGCTATTGTCACACAACTAGGTGGGCTTGGAGCACAGTGCTTTGTCTGACAGGCCTCAATCTGTCTGGCTATCTCCTACCTTGGCTGACTTCAGGCGATCCCTGAAAACACATCTCTTCAGGGAAGCCTATGATGCCTCCAACTAATCTTTTATCCCTTCCATCAGCTCATTCCCCACTGTTGCAACCTATTGTACCACTTGCCCCAGCCTATTAGATTGTAAGCTCTTTTGAGCAGGGCCCTCTTAGCCAGTGGCTTTTTTTTGTAGGGGGACGGGGGGGGGGGGGGGGTGTGGATGGTCTTACATCAAAGCCCAGTCTTTACCCCATCTAGGTAGCGGGCGGGCAGCGTGTTCATTTGCTATTGCCACACAACTGGGTGGGCTCGGAGCCCCCCTATTTTGAAGCCTATTAGACCCTCTAGCTCCAAAACAAAACAAAAAAAACCACCTCATTGGAATCCATGCATCCGGCACCCTGTATGTAGATTACACATGAATGGGGGGGCAGCGCCCGTGCTCCCCTAGTGGACGGGCCGCCAGTGCTCTTATATTTTATTGTAATGTAACTGTACTGTCTCCCTTTTATATTGTAAAGTGCTGCATAAACTGTTGGCACTGTAGAAATCCTGTATAATAAGATTAGTCTTGATCATAAAATCTTAGATCCAAGTTTTTTTTTTTCATAATTGTAGCAGTGAAAAGTTTTTCGTGGTGTATGGCTGCAGTACAGCTTTAATCTTAAGTGGTCAAAAATGCACAGGCTTTCCTATGACATAATTATATTTGCCCCTTATTTGCCATGCTTTTTTTTTTGTCTGGGAAGGATCCTAAGCCATAGAAACTGTGGCTAAGAGGTCACCTGAAGCCAAATACATACAAAAAAAAATGTGTAGAAGATGTATACTGTATTTATTGGCGTATAACACTCACTTTTTCACCATGAAAATCGGGTGCAAATAGCGTGTGTGTGTTATATGCCAATACTTCAATTTTAGCTGCCTCAAAGGGGACAGGGAGAGGGGCGGGACGAGCGCCGTCAGATTACATACAGCGAGAATCTCCTGTTTACTTGGCGGCCTCTGTAATAGGCTGCACTGATGGCAATGGTGGGGCTGCTGCATTGATGGCAATGGCGGGGCTGCTGCATTGATGGCAATGGCGGGGCTGCTGCATTGATGGCAATGGCGGGGCTGCTGCATTGATGGCAATGGCGGGGCTGCTGCATTGATGGCAATGGCGGGGCTGCTGCATTGATGGCAATGGCGGGGCTGCTGCATTGATGGCAATGGTGGGGCTGCTGCATTGATGGCAATGGTGGGGCTGCTGCATTGATGGCAATGGTGGGGCTGCTGCATTGATGGCAATGGTGGGGCTGCTGCATTGATGGCAATGGTGGGGCTGCTGCATTGATGGCAATGGTGGGGCTGCTGCATTGATGGCAATGGTGGGGCTGCTGCATTGATGGCAATGGTGGGGCTGCTGCATTGATGTGGACTGATGGGGCTGCTGCATTGATGTGGACTGATGGGGCTGCTGCATTGATGTGGACTGATGGGGCTCCATTGATGGCACTTGTGAAGCTGCAGATGGGCATTGATCAGGCTGCATTGATGGCAATGGTGGGGCTGCAGATGGGCACTGACCCTTATTTTGCTTCAAAGTTCCTTATTTAAAATGTAAGTTTTTTTCATGAAACTTCCCTCTTAAAATGAAAGTGCGTGTTATACGCCTGTGCGTGTTATACGCTGATAAATACGGTATATATCAATTGAAGCCACCAAAATTTGAAAGTAAAAAGGTTTGTAAAATTGTGCAAAAGTGGCATTAAAAGCATTTTCACTGAACTATTTTCACTACTGTGTTTCGCCTGGAATAAGACCAGGTCTTCTCCGCTCTGAGCACTGCTGAGGGAAGGGCTGAGATCCCCGCTGATGTCAGCCCCGCTCTAAGCACTGCAGAGAGATGGGCTGCTGACGTCACCCAGGAGGAGGAAAGGAGAAGATCTCCGGCGGGTCACGGGAGCACCCAGAGGCGCTGTAAATATGGTATTTTTGACAAAGTTACAAAAGGAAACACACTGGGCATTGTATAATCTTTTTACAAAATGGATTATATATTTTTTACAAGGATTTTTACTAGGGCTTATTTTCGGGGAAACACGTTATGTTCTTTAAGAGTCAGTTACCTGCTGGCTTTGTTCTAATGTAAACCACGTCACTCTGTGCTCCAAAATTCCTCCCTTCCTCTGCAGTGGTGAGAGAGATAGCCCGGACATAAATGGCATACTGGGTCCATGGTTTCAGGTTCATCAGTGTGACACTTGGTTCTTGTCCATCGTTTAAAGGCAGTTCCACATCTACCACGTTCCAGCTGTTCGCTCCACAGGCATCTTGGCCCAGGTGTTCCGTTATGTTCTGAAAGGGACTAAAACAAAAAGCAGTGGATAGGATTTCCTTGGAATTGAATTCTACAAAATTGACGGGACTAGCTGTAATCCATTACATAGGACAATAAAATGTGACACCAATCCACTTATGAAGGAAAGAACATTCATCAACTCTGGTCTTCAAGATCCTGCAAGGGAATATATTTGGCAATTGTGGTTATTTTTGGGCAACATCAAAGACCTGACCTTGGGAAAAACTGTCCTACTTTGACCTCCCACATGCAGGATGTTTCCAATACATATAAATAAGATAACACCTTAAATATGAAGAATTCACTTTTTTTGTCTCCTATTGACACTAGACTATTCTAAGGATCTTTAAAGAAAAAAAAAAACAAAACACAATACTTATAACCTGCCTTGCCTTTTTTGTATGGTATAAATCATCAACTATCATCTGCTATGATAAAAATGCCAACATGAAATTAATTTTTAGACCGAGTGGATCAAGAAGGTATTTTATATATGTCTTCCTAAGTGGTATCAAATAAGAGAGATACAGGTGGTTTACCAACTTGTACTGATCTAGGACATGCTTAACTATTTA
The DNA here is from genome assembly GCF_042186555.1 of Aquarana catesbeiana. NCBI lineage: Eukaryota > Metazoa > Chordata > Amphibia > Anura > Ranidae > Aquarana > Aquarana catesbeiana. The sequence continues at coordinate 192,828,314 of NC_133336.1, forward strand.
CATAGAACAGAGGTCTCTAAACTTCCCAAACAAAAGGCCAATTCACGGTTTTTAAAGGCTGGATTGACACTGTTCCATGTGCATGTAGCAAGCATGGTAACACACACACACACACACACACACACACACACACACACACACACACACACACACGTGTAGGTGTGAATAGGCCTATGAAGTTTTCCTTTGTCTTTCTCAGTAAACAGCAGCACCTGGATGGAAACCACCTACATAGGAAAGAATAGGCTTTCCACTTAATGCATTTTCTTGCTGCAAATTGCAAGCTTTGCTGTATCAAAATGACAACATTAAATGGGCCTAAGACTTTAGAAGTGCTAGACTATGGCCACTGGAAACAGAAAATTAACTGGTATCGATGGTCAGTAGAAGTAAATAATGCTTCATGCTTTCTGTTCAGTGGGCGGAGGAATATTGATCCATCGTTGGCGCCCGTGGAAGGCATGGCGATCCATCGTTGGCGCCCGTGGAAGGCATGGCGATCCATCGTTGGCGCCCGTGGAAGGCATGGCGATCCATCGTTGGCGCCCGTGGAAGGCATGGCGATCCATCGTTGGCGCCCGTGGAAGGCATGGCGATCCATCGTTGGCGCCCGTGGAAGGCATGGCGATCCATCGTTGGCGCCCGTGGAAGGCATGGCGATCCATCGTTGGCGCCCGTGGAAGGCATGGCGATCCATCGTTGGCGCCCGTGGAAGGCATGGCGATCCATCGTTGGCGCCCGTGGAAGGCATGGCGATCCATCGTTGGCGCCCGTGGAAGGCATGGCGATCCATCGTTGGCGCCCGTGGAAGGCATGGCGATCCATCGTTGGCACCCGTGGAAGGCATGGCGATCCATCGTTGGCACCCGTGGAAGGCATGGCGATCCATCGTTGGCACCCGTGGAAGGCATGGCGATCCATCATTGGCACCCGTGGAATTCATGGTGTCCTATTCTTGGTGTCAGTAGGAAGAATTGTGCCCCAGTGTTGGTGTCAATGCAACAAAATGTGCACAACTTATTTTTCATCATTTGTGTCAGTAGAAAGACGAGGGCAGAATAAAACAGGAAGCAAAATGGTTCACATCAGGCCCACAGGCCTCACTGCGTGGATCACCAACAGGGATGATTTACACTCACCGAACACTTTATTAGGTACACCTGTTCAATTGCTTGGTAACACAAATTGCTAATCAGCCAATCCCATGGCAGCAACTCAAAGCATTTCTGCATCTAGAAGAGGTGAAGACAACTAGCTGAAGTTCAAACTGAGCATCAGAATGGGAAAGAAAGGGGATTTAAGCGACTTTGAACGTGGCATGGTTGTAGGTGCCAGATGGGCTTGTCTGAGCATTTCATAAACTGCTGATCTACTGGGATTTTCACAAACAACTATCGCTCGGGTTTACAGCGAATAGTCTGAAAAAGAGAAAATATCCAGCGAGCAGCAGTTGTGTGGACAAAAATGACTTATTAATGTCAGAGGAGAATGGGCAGACTGATTCAAGATAATAGAAAGGCAACAGTAACTCACATAACCACTCATTACAACCAAGGTATGCAGAATACCATCTCTGAACGCACAGCACATCAACATCGAACCTTGAAGCAGATGGGCTCACCAAAATTGTACAAAGGAGGATTGGAAAAACGTTGACCGGTCTAATGAGTCTTTATTTCAGCTACGACACTCAGATGGAAGGGTCAGAATTTGAAGTAAGCATGAAAGCATGGATCTATCTGAAGTCAAAAGGGGGCCCAACCCCCTAGCAAGGTACTAGCAAGGTGTACCTATTAAAGTGGCCAGCGAGTGTATGTTTGAGAAACTGCCATTATTATGCAGTGGTCCCATGAAATTGTTCAAAGTTGTTGGAAAATGGGATTTTTTTCATCATGCTTACCTGTAAAATCCTTTTCTTTGAGTAGATCACGGGGCACAGAGTGAGGCTAATATTCATTACCTACTGGGTTATACTTAATCTCCTGGTGAATGGACACTGGTAGAATGAGCTCTCACCCTAAAAGGGAGGAGCCCTACATTTCAGACCATAGGCCTGAATGACCAACTGTCGGACCCAATAGCCAATGGAAGCTTTGGCTGCCCCTTCTTGGGTCCTTCTGGTAAAACAAAAAAGGAGTCTGATCCTTGGATCTTCGGAGATTTAGACAAAGCAAATCTGACTGCTTGCACTACATCCAAGGAGTGCAGTCGTTTCTCTTCTGCTGAACAAGGCAGAGAGAAAAAAAAGAAGGCAGCAAAACAATGTCCCGATTCAATGAAAGGCCAACAACCACCTTAGGCAAGAAGGATGGAACAGGTCTTAACATGACCCTGTCGTGGTGAAGGATCAAATATGGTTCCCTGCACGAAAGGGTCGCCAGCTCCGACACCCTTCTAGCTGAGGTGATGGCCATTGGGTAGACTAGCGTGCGTGACTGCAAGACTAATGGAATTTCCTCGATAGGCTCAAATGGTTGTTTCTCTAACACATAGACAGTGCCAGGTTTAAGTCCCAAGGACACATAGGTGAATGGGAGGCCAAGGGCCTTTGGAAGAATACTGACAAGGCCAAAATCTGACCCCCGATTGTACTCAAAGCTCCGATTTCCACTGTAGAAAACAAAGAATTCTCCCAATCACGTATTTCCGAGGATGCCATTTTCTGGCTTCACACCAAGCAATACAAGTCTTCCAGACCTTATAATAGATCTTCTGAGTGACTGTTTTTCTGGCATTCACTAGGGTAGACACCACCGGTCCCGAGATGCCACAATCCTTTAACACCCTGGCTTCAATAGCCATGCCATCAAATTTAGAGACTGTAAATTGGGGTGGAATATAGGACCTTGAGACAGTAGATCAGGGTGGTGCTGAAGCATCCATGGCCCATCTATTGCCAATCTCATGATCCCTGGGAACCAGGGCCTTCTGGGCCAGGCTGGTGCCACCAGGATGACTGGAACCCCCCCTCTTTGAATCCTGCGCAACAAATGTGGAAGGAGAGGGATCGGGGAAAGCATAAACCAGGGAGAACTGGTTAGATGGAACTACTAGAGCATCTGCTCCGATTGTCAGGGGATCCCTTGTTTGGGAGACAAACTGCTGTAGCTTGTTGTTGAACCTGGATGTCAATAGATCTACCTCTGGCCATCCCCAATGCTGGCAGATTTCCCAAAACACGTTCGGGTGTAGGGACCGTTCCCCCGGGCAGATCTGCTAACGGCTGAGATAATCTACCTTCCAGTTCTCTACTCCCCTGATATGGACCGCTGATAAAACCAACACATGTCACTCTGCCCAGGTTAATATGTGGTTCACCTCCTCTTGAGTTGAACAGCTCCTGGTACCACCCTGGTGGTTGAAACAGGCCACTGCAGTGGCATTGTCGGACTGAACCCTCATGGGGCAGTCCTGAAGCTCCACCGTCCAGGACCGTAGGGCCAGACGTACCGCCCTAAACTCCAAGATGTTGATGGCAGGCTCTGCTCTGCCCTTGACCATCTTCCCCTGAGCTGTGAGCCCCTCTAGGGTCGCTCCCCAGCCTCAGAGACTGGCGTCTGGTCAGTACTCTCCAAGACACCAGGAGGAAGGATCTTCCCTTTGCAGGTTCCGATCCTGCAACTACCAGATTAGGCTTAAGCGTGCCTGGGGAGATAAGGAGATGGGGTAATCCAGGGCTTGTGCTCTCCTGTTCCAAGCCGATAAGAGGTCTTGTTGTATAGGCCTGGAATGGAATTGAGCATAGGGAACTGCCTTGAAGGAGGACACCATCCTTCCCAGAGGACTCATACAGAGCAAAATGGAGGGTTGCCTGGTGCCCCTTACCTGACCCTTCAGGGCACAGATCTTTACAGGTGGCAGAAATACCTTTGCCTGGACTGTATACAGGATCAGACCTAGATACTTGAGACACTGAGCTAGTCTCAAGGCTGACTCTTCGGTATTTATGACCCAGCCCAGGTTTTCTAAATGCCGCACTGTGCAGATGACACTGTGTTCCAGGGCCTGTAGTGAGTAATCTCTGAGCAAGAGGTCATTCAAGTATCTGAGCACCAAGATCCCCTGGGCCCTTAAAAGACCCAATAAAGGTGCTAGGATCTTTGTAAACACCCAAGGTGATGTGGCAAGCCCAAAGGGCAGTGCCACAAACTGGAAAAGTTCCTCTACTGCAAATTGCAGGAACCTCTGATGAGGCTGAAAATAGCTATGTGTAAATACAATTCCTTGATATCAATGTAGACAAAGAAGTCTCCCATCTCCAGCGAGGCTACTACCGAGTGGACGGACTCCATCCTGAAGGATTGGATTAAACAGATGTTGGTTCAGGGATCTTAGGTCCAAGATTGGCCTTATGTCCCCATTTGGTTTTAGAACCGTGATCAGGTTCCACCGCGGTACACTGTTGAGGTGACACACTCGTCCTGCACCACTGTTCTCCAAATGCCTGCAAATTGGAGCAGCCTTCCCCCCCACCCAATAGTGTGGAGTTGTCTCCTTCAAAAGGAGGGCTCGGTGCCAGGTTTAGAAGAGTTCTGGACCCAGGATTTTTTCTGGCCCTGGGGCTTGCCCCTGGCTCTAACTTCCCGTTGGCGGTGGAACTGCCTTGTCGCTGAAATCCCTAAGGTTTTAAACAAGGGGCACCTGGTCCTTTTCTTTCAAGGAAGTTAAGAACTCTTTCCGCCAAAATCTTTTGGATGTACTTGTCCAGTTCATCACCAAACAAACATTCCTCATTGAAGGTGAACCCTGCCAATAACTTCTTAAAGGGAAGCTCAGCTGACCTGATCTTAAGCCACACATGTCTGTCTGAGCATGTGTACAGACAGGAGAGCCAGACGAGAGAGACCTGCTGTGTAGAATCCTTTAAAAAGGCATCTACAGCAAAACACAGGGCTCAAGGAATATCTGCTCTATTTTCAGCAAGATCATTCTCCTGGTTAGGCCTATCAGGCCATATGACTTGATCCTTTAAGGACTGGCAGACTCCAATTGCTGCGACAGCTGGCTGAATAGCTGAACTGGCCAAAGAAAAGGAAGCCTTTAATAAGGACTCCAGTTTCTTGTCAACAGGGTCTTTCAAGCCCTGTGCGCTATCCACTGGACAATTAAGTTCTTGTTTAAGGAAGAGACTGCCACATCTACGGCTGGCATGCTCCATTTCTTAAACTTTTCCTCCATGGGATATAAAAGGGAAACCTCTTAGGAGGAACAAAAATCCTGTCAGGATGTTCCCAATCAGCATACACCGCCTGTTCCAACAGTGGGTGCAAGGGGAAAGCCTGTGCAGCCTGAGAAGGCTCAGGGACCCCAAAGAGGACAAGGTAGGCTCAGAAACCTCTGCAGGAGGTAACAAAGGCAGAACGCACTACCTCGGTAAGAGTCTGGATCAAAAGTCTATGCAACTGAGTGGCTGATACAAACTGGACATTTTCTGGCCCAGATTCCTCAGAAGCAGACTCATCTGCCAGGCCATACTCCTAAGTCCTTAGCATCTAGCTCTTCCCCCTTCCTCAACCCATTCCTGCTCCAAATTAGGAGGCTCAGGGAAGGGGGATCTGTCAGGCTTCCTGCCACCCTGCGGGGTGGAGGCCATCATGCCAGCAATCCTGTGCTCTATCCCTGCTAGGGCTGAGGACAGTTCATCCCTGGTGATAAAGGCACAAGCAGCAGTGTTGACTATGCACAATACCAGACAGGCGCAGCGGCTCAGATTGCCCAGAAGCCTCTGGTCTCTCAAGGGATACAACACTAGGGTTTCAACTAGGCTCCTCAGGAGCTACTGGACGACATAGATGTGCCCTTTCCTGTAGTGTTAGCCCCGCTCCTCTTGAAGACATTGCAAGCTACAAAAACGGGAGTACCTTGGTTTAGCATTTTACCCCAGAAGGGAGACCCTTTAATAGGGCTCACCAAGCCCCTATGCAACAATCCTGCTAAGCGCTTTAGCTTGCCAACCAAACACCTGGTGACTCACGTGACCTGGGTAAAGAGGGATAACCTGTTGAAAGTGAAAAGGTTTTCAAAGCCTGCTCTGTGTCCCACAGCTCTCTGCTGAAAGCGCGCGCATGTCAGCCACACTCCAGCTTAAATAAGATGGCTGTGCGCCAGGACGCTCTGCTCCTGCATGTACATGCACGGTCATGGTCCTGTGTTCACGCATGCAATGCATTTTCATGTGCGGACTAGTCACAAAAAAAAAAAAAAGACAAGATAGCAAAAGACAACAAGAAAGCTACTCTTTCCAACAGTCAGCCCAAACCCCCCCCCCCCCCCTGCGGTTACCGCTATACAGGTGTCCAGCCTTAGCTAGATTGACAGATTGTTACACACACGGGGCACCCCACAGTAAGTAAATAAGGAGGGATTTCACTTAACCGTCCTGGCACAGGGCAACCTTAGAAACTAAGAGCCCCTTCACCCATCACGGCAGGTTCCTGTCACTTGAGGACCTTCAAGACTGGTTACCCTTTTCATGTTTTAGGGTCCACTCCCTTGGACCTGTACAGCACCCTGCAGGAATGCCTTAGCTCCTTGGTGTCAAGGATTCTACTACTCAGGGTCCAGCCCAGGCGTCGCATTACAGGCAAAACCTCGCAGGATCCTTGCATCTTCTTTGCAAGGCTTGGGTACCACCTATCTTGGCCTATAAGCTTGTTTCAAATGGATCCGATTGGTCAATCCCTTGATTTATTTTAGAACCATGCTGGGACTTCAAGACCTAGAGCTTGAGAGAGCTCAAACAAAAACGTGCCCATCCACTTTGCAGACACTAGTTAAAAAAAAAAAAAAAAAACACCTTTAGTGCTTCCTGTATGGGAGGGGTTATATAGGGGATCGCTTCCTGTCTAAAAACTCTGTGTTCCGTGATGTGTGATAAAAATAGTAAGTTTTGAGTTTGATCATCTTCTCTAAACAATGTGAAAATTTATCTTAAAGTATGGACATATCCATTGGCAGGAAAACCGATAGTAAAACAAACTGCTGGCGCATATGTATCTGCCCGGCAGCCATACGTTTATTAGTAAAATCTTGGAAAAAGGGTCCTCTACTTAGGTATCCAGAGGAAACCCTTGCAGAGTTGGGAAGACTATCCTAATTACTTGCAGATAATGGTCCTAATGGGAATCCAAGTCAGGCCAGCAATGCTGCAAGTCTATAGTGCTAGTGACAACCACTAGACATGTGCACACTGAAATATTTTGTTTCGGAATTTCGTTAGTAACTAAATAAATTTATTTTTCAGACAAACGAAATTCGTTTTTATTTATTTTATTTCGTTAAAAAAATGCATTCGTCCAAAAATCCCAAATAATAATAATAAAGGTCGAATCTGTCATTGAAGGCTTATGGTGTCTGTCGAATGTTCTAAGAAGATTCGACGGAGCAGCTAAACTGTACGCCGCAATCGTACGTTTCCGGTCGAATGTTCCGCCTACAAGCTATAGTAGAATTCTAATGTTGTATGACAGTAGTAATAATTATCTTTATTATTATTACTAATCAAACATTAGAATTCTTCTATAGCCTATGGGCGGAGCATTTGACCATAAATGTCAGCTCACGGCGACTGCTTCGCCGAATCTTCATGTCGAATAATCTTGGACGAATAGAGTGAGGTTAGGCACATTCAACCTTTTTTGCTATTGTCTCTATAATGTCGAATCTTTTCTCTCTATGTAGAATAATCTTGGACTAATAGAGCTAAGGTTAGGCATGTTCGACCACAGATCGCTATTGTCAGCATCATGTCGAATCTCCCATCTATAGCGAACTGTGCCAGATCCTATCTCTCCACAGTGACTCACCTGTTGATGATATCCCGCTCGTCAGTCCTGCATACTTAAGCCGTCCCAGTCCAGATGATCTCTTCCTTCCCCTTGGTCACATCTTTAGAGACACTCTCCTGTGTTCCTGTTAAAGACTTGCTTGGCTGACATTCCTTCTGGCTCCAGATCCTGCTTTATGTTCTACTACGCAGTTCTCTGGCTCCCTGATGTTTTGGCTTGTCTGACCATTCGTTCTGGTTCCTGAACTCTGGCTATGTTTTGACTAAGTTTACTCTGTTTACCTTTTTTATTATTATTATTATACAAGTGTAATTTAACTGTACTCCTGTCTCAGTCTAATTCATGGTTTATGACACCAAGGCAGAGAAAGTCGGCTCTAAGTTAACATTTCTCATCAAGACTTACGATTCTTTGTAGTGAACAATGAAGCTTAGCAAGTCACGAGGTTCTGGCATCCTGTAGCTTTCCCATTTTAGGAAGATGCGGTCGAATTCTGTTACGTTGGTGACAAACTTCAGTGCATGAGTCTTGCCTAGGATTAAAATGGTCTGGTTGATAATGGTTTTTATGGAAATTATTTAAAACAGCTGAAGTGGATTAAATTCAAAGGTTGCAACAGCTGGGGGTTTGTGCTCCATCTACAGGTTAAAGTGTTATCTAAACCCGAAAACAAAAATTGTAACATATTGTAGCTTACAAGTCTTTAGATGTGGTGGCTACATTAGTTGCCTTTTTTTCATTGCGTTTTAATGAGTACCCATAAAGTGGCATTTCTTTTCTCTGGCTGCACTCGCTGAATACACTGTGGGGTTGATCTAATAAAACAGGAGTGGTGCAAAATCTGGTGAAGCTCTGCATGGAAACCAATCAGCTTCCAGTTTGTTTTTGTCATAGCTTAATTGAACAACCTGACGTTAAAAGCCAATTGGCTGCCATGCACAGCTGCACCAGGTTTTGCACTTTCTAGTTTTAGGGAATCAACCCCTGTACTTATAAAAGGGAGCCATGGTTGCTACTTGCTAGCCAGGCTGGACTACAAACATGTCTGACATTGTTCATCTACATTACATGGGGGGGATGGCGAGATCAATTTACAGAAGGAAGAGACATTGTGCCTTAGGGGAAGGTCTTGCAGATGGTGGACCATGGCTGTATAGTATGTGTTGGACAGTCACATCAAGTCCATCAGAATCCTGTATGACAGTATGACAATGCAAGAGGTGCAGTTGAGACCCAGGGACAGATGGTTGTCACCCTTTAACAGGAAGTGCTTGAACAATCACCTTCATCTCCAAGTACTATTTTAATAAAAGCTGCAGATTTCAAGTTCTGGCTTTAGAAATCACAAAATTGTTAAAGTGAAATTCCAGACAAATGCTAAGCCTAAACCTACTCCCACCCACATTCTAAGCCTATTTAATCCACCCTGTGAAAAGAAAGATCTGTATACTTATGTATTCTGAGGGCGCTCCAGTCTGGTCACATGATCGGGTCCAAATGGTTTTCAGTGTAGAGGAGGGACAGCCAACAACTAATGCTTCATAGTAAGCCTATGGGTTACGTTAACACCCAGGTTCAGCAGTAGTTGTCCGCAATCTCTCTTGAAGTCGGCCACTGGAGAGATCATGTGACTTGTCTGGATCACCATCAGCATAGGCAAGTATATATATATATTTTATTTCCTTTATAGGGTAGTGAGAATCGGTTTAGGCTTAGTTAGTATTTGACTATACTACATTTTAAAGCTTCTATGAGACTGTACTGATTAGGTTTAAATAGACTTTAAAAGTATATTATTTCAAAAGCAATATAAATACTAAAAAGAGATTCTGTACA